>NW_009970724.1:8174943-8180696 GCF_000747805.2 Chaetura pelagica
CCCGCAGGGACCCTGGGCCGAGCGCAGGTTGCCACGGGGTCGGGACACCCGCCAGGCACGAGGCTGCGGGCTCCCCGTGCCGGGCACCTCCGCTTCTGTCATCCCCCTTCACAGCTCCCTTTCAGGGATTTACATTTTCTGTGACGTGTTTTGGCACTCACATTTCTTTGGTGAAAAACCCAAATACTCCTGCTGCAAAGGCCCTGCATGTATATTTATCTGAAATTTTCCATTTTCTTTTCCATGTTAACAGCCAACGCTACTGATCACTGGTAGGATCACGGACTGATACAAATACTGCATCTAGCAAAGGCTTGCCCTACATCCCAGCTCTTACGACCCCATGGGATATGCCTGCATGTACTAAAGGACTGAGAATTTTTTTTATCCATTCACCCCATTTACAAAGCAAATCTGGAAGTGAAATGCTTAGAGAACTGGGAACACCAGTCACTCACAGGCCTTGCACTTCGGTTTTAGCAGGGACACCATAAAAAATTTACGTGGCTGACAAAGCAGTGAGTGAGTTTGCTGAGCCACTTGCAATGTTTTTAAATACCATCAGCTTTCTCTGCTTAATACTCAATACTCTGATTTTTAAAACACTGATTTTTGTTTTTGTCTGTACAATATGTTCTTTACTGGAGCTGGCAGTTCACAAGCAGCAGTAACAGCAGAACGAGACTCCACCCTAATATTTTCTTAACCAATTTTTCAGATACACATGCCAAAATAATTTGATGGAAAAAGATTTGTCATTCTAAAAAAGTGCAAGAGCAACAACATTTGTGCTGCTTTTCTTCCTCAGCTATCTGTAAACCAACTCCTCTCTGTGTTTTTCCTAAACACAGTAAAGCTGCAGCACAGAGCTAAATGCCAGGCCAGCGCGACCAGCTGCACAGCAGGCCTGGAGCCACCCTGGTGCACATCACCTTCGGGATGTGTTGCAGTGAGTCCCTGAATGCTTCTGGCAACTGAGACTCTGTAAAAACGTAATTTAAACTGTAACCTTCTTTGGGTAGGTGAATTGACGTAATTTGATCTTTATTATGCAAAGAATTCAACCAGCGTAAATGCACCCAGGTTTGCAAGGCCAGCTTGAGGGCTGGAGATCTGGGAATAATAGTACAAAAACTGAGCTGAAATGGGGCTTGCAACCTCATAAATATCTGCTTTACAATTACAAAGTGACAGCTGTGAAAATGAATCAAAATACTGGCTCATTTTCCTTTTATATTGTCTTGGAGGAAACTCTGTGATAAATTTCATTCTGCTTGAAATAGAAGAGCTCTGGACTGTGTTTTTCCTGAAACTGGCAATTGGTATTTTTTGACTCTCCAAAATGTTTGCTTCAATCAGAAATGCTTCACAAAAATAAACATTCACAACATTGATGCTTACTCTGTAACGCAGTAGGACTCTTACATCTTAATATCTAAAAATACTCAGAAATATATAATACATAATGTATAAAAATACTAACAAAGATATATCACCATTTGTTGGCTAATAATTGCATTTTAAAGTTAATTTCTCGTATGAGACACTGATCATGCTTTCACACCATGTTTCAGTCAAAATACAAATCATAAAGGTGAAGGATTCAGCTCATTTCCAAAAGAAAAAAAAATCGTCTTAGAAGCAAAAACTGAAAGATGGTTGTTATGAAGCAATAAATCTATTGCAGTTCTGTGAGCTGCAAGTCTTGGGCAACATGTAAGCTTACAATTGCTTACAATTAATAGCTTTTTCTGTACTGAAGGAATCTTGATATGTAAAAGTGATAATTAAACATTTTTGATCAATTTTTAGGGAATTTTTAGGGAACTCTTTTGTGAGTTAATAACCACAAACTTTGAGTAACCCAGGGAAATACTGCTGAGGCTGGCTCCCCCAGACTGCCTATAGAGTATTTTGCACATGAAATACAGGAAACAAAGCAATAAGCAGGATAGTAAACATCTAAATCCTTGTGCTGCTGATACATGGCCGAGCTATCTGCTCTAGGATAGGAAGACCCTCCAGTAATGGAAACACATCTCAGCCTTGCTTACGTGCTCAGTGTACTTGCAGTGAAGGGTCCAGCAGACCCAGGGAGCTCTGCTGGTTCAGCCAGGGCACTAACACCAGACCCTTAGGCCAGGCTTTGTGTAGGATGGGACTGAGGATGTCTCTTGACATGCAACAACTAAATATCTGCAGGATGAGAGCTTTGGACTTCTGCTTAGAGTGAAGAATACCAGCACTTAACTAAATAAGTCTACTGGTTTCTACAAGAAGGCATGATACCGAGAAGCCAACCAAAGCCAATGGATAAGAGAGCACAGAAAGCGAAAAAAATGAGGTGTTGGAAAGAAAATAAAATCTGCCTTAACATACACAACTCCCACTGAAGTTTACAGCACATGAGAACTCGCAGGGCGCTGATAAAACTTGATCTACTGCTGTAAGCTCTGTACAACTTCAAATAAATGAATCATGGCATCAATTATTAATAAACTGATATATACTTTATTATGCACAAGAGACTAAGATGACATGACACTGCGGTTATCAAAACTGTACATGTATGCATTTCCACAAGTCTCTGAAATACTGAACATAAAGTGAAATACCAATGGGGTGTTCAGACTGGCCACAGGTATTAACAAAGAAATTTCTCCCATTCTTTGATTAAAAAAATCTGGTGTTTGGGTCTGAAAGAAATGTGCTTATTTATTTGATGTTGAGAATATTGTGTTTGGAACTGGTAGGAACATGGCAGCAAAAATCTGGTAACACTAAGAACACCCCCACGAATGACAAACAACAATAGGCAGAACAGTCACCTCACAGGAAGGGCTGTCAGCACAACCAACAGTACAGTCTTCTTGTGAAGCATGAGGTAGATATACGTAAAAGGAAGAATGGTACATATGGGACAGAAATGGTTAGAAAAGGGCAGGGGGAAGGTTACAATCATAAACATCTACAGACATTTTGCAAAATTCATTTCATGTGGGAAATGCTACAAAAATAGCGTAACACAGATCTGACATCTTGAAACATGAATACAGTAATGTCCAAACCCAAGGTTAGAGTTAGCGATCAGATGATGCATGACAACAACAAGCAGTCTACTTTGGAATTTAAGTACATTACTAATAGCTATTACAGACAGAAGGTGTCCCTTTTAAGCCCAATCCTCCTGTTCTTACCCAAGAAGTTTCTTCACAGTCAATTCCACCACACTGAAATACACCCCTGAGCCCATGCCTCCAAAGCCCTGCTTTAAAGCCCTCTGCTAGGACAGGAGTGTCTTACTGGCCTCCCACACCCTGGGGGTGCCTGCCAGGGGAGGCCCAGCACTGTGAGACCACGTTTGGCAGAGTGGGAACCAGTGGCTTTGGGGTTCTGGGTTCAGGAGCTTGCCACACCACACACAGAAACTTGCAGTACAGATGAATGGCTGCTATAAAAGTAGAGTCTATAGGTGTATCAGTACTCTGAACTGCAGGCAGCTTAACATTTGCTGGAAAGTACTGTACATTTTTGTAATAAAGCTATTACCTGGGAATGCCTGGGTTTGGTTCTCTCTTTTTTTATTGAAGCAGAAATGGCTGTTCCATCTCCTAAGTAATCACATCTAGTTTTGATAGCCCCCAATAACCTGTTAATTCAGATCACTAACAATTTCTGAATTAAATAGCTGAGCAAACCAAGTTCAGCTCACTAATCTAAACTGTATTTCAAATGCAAGTCAGCAAATGGAATCCTTTATCTTTATATAATTTTTGGTTTATCCAGCAGTAAATAGAAATCTGTAAATGGTTTAAAAATTAGAGTAAATTTTCAATAAAAAGATAGATAATGCAGCATGTTTCTCTCAAAAATATACAATTACCTATTTTACATAAAAGTTTTCAACCTGTCCATCCCAACAACCAAATCTAGTACTTCCTATAAGCAACTACCTAATAAAATGTCTGAGGAAGGAAAGGGTTAAAACAGGGAAAAGAATTTACAAAATATGTAAATTTCACAGTAATTGAAATTAAACATTTCATATAGAGTAACTTACATTTATCTAAAACATTTAAATATATCTTTATACAGAAATTTAATGTAGTAAAATATAGCTATGATTGAACTTAAAGACTCTAGTCTTCTTTGAAGACATCTTTAAAGACTTTACATATAGAATATGCTTATACAATACATTCAGCTGAAGGTTAGGCAAAGCGCTTTCTTTACAACCACACAGGTAGCACATTCATCCTCCTGACACCTCAGAGCAGAGCCAACCCTGCACACCTTCTGCATGGGGGTAACTACATTTAGGTGACAGCCCTGCCGACGTTCCCAGGAATGCTGACTGGCCTGGTCACATAAAGCACTTTTTGTATGTGTAACTCTATACACCGACTCTCTCCATGGACTCAGAGAACAGCCGTAACGTGTAGAGTTGAGCATGTGCTTGTACTAGCAAGAATGTAGTTACTCATATGCATAAACGTCTGCAGGATTAGTAACAGCTTTGATTTAAAGTGAGTAATATTCCACCTGATCCTGGGAAATTACATCTATTTCATATCTTGCACTTTGACCGTCCTGGCATCAGCAAGGCACAAGTGTAGAATCAGCAAGAAATCTGCAGCTCAGACTTCAGAGCAGACTATCATTCTAGTGTAATGGATTTCCTTCTCCTCTGGCAGAACATGGGTAACCTTCACTGAAATTAATGAAAGATACTCATCTCATTTTTAGACAAAAAAAAGAATTTTTCCTCAAAGGAGAAGGATCAGTAGAACATATTACAATTACAAAGTGGCAACATAACAGTCAAACAACTACACATTAAAAGTGTTTTTTTTTCATTTGGCATTGATTTGAAGGTGAAGATACAGCAATGACACTAGAAAAAATAGTGACAATTAGTACCTTTCTGCCATTTCCATTCTGACACTAATTTGAGACTATCCAACTTCAGCGTTCATACAACAGTTTAACACAAACAACTGCAAAACAATCCTAAGAGAATAGCTTCATTTTGATAGGCAGTATTCTGCACAATGGGCTCTACTGTGCAGTCTTTGTGCCCTCAAAACCATCTCTTATTTCAAAGCCAATTTAGGCAAGCTAAAGGATTAGAACCAAATCACCTTTTTAATCTCCTTTATCTACCTATTATAAACTGAAGAAACAGTTTTAATTTTTGAAATGTATATATACATATCATCTATTTTATGTATGGAAGGAACACTGAGCTGATTTCCCAATTGTTAAAGTGGCAAGTTAGGCTTTGTATACTTAGGTATACATCTATTTGCATAAAGAAATTGCCATTAAAGTTACACACAAGTCTGTGTTAGTGCACAAGAACATTATTTGTCTTAACGTTTGTGTGTGCCTGTATTTGGTATCATAGTTTAAAAAGATGTCTTTTTAAGGAGCTTTGGCCCAGAGAACAAGAAAGGGGATGTTAAGAGTGTGCTCTTCTCCAACTAGCCAATCAATGCATATTAAAACAAAAATACCTGGAACCTGAAGCTGCAAACACAACAGGAAAGCAAATGAGATGCTATAGCTGTAAGCTTAACAAAACCAAGGTTACTCAAAAGTGGCTAAACATAGTTGAAGTAATCAACTGTTATTAACCAAAGAGATCTGACCTTGAGTCTTTCTTGCTTAGACAAGTAGAAATCCTTTTGACCTATGTCTGTCTTTGTTCTGCTTATTTTGTTGAATTCCCTCAATACCTTATGTGAATGTCA
>NW_009970724.1:8180747-8275221 GCF_000747805.2 Chaetura pelagica
TAAATTTCACATTGAGGGCCCATGGACCCCTACAACAGGTTTGCAGTACTGTAAAATTAGTAGCTTTGTCACATGTAGCATAACTTGCTATAGAAGATCCAACAGGCTGCACACTCACACACAGTGGCTTTCCCAAAAGAAAATGTCTTTTTTCTGTAGCAAAATCCTGCATTTTTTTTCAAAAGCAACCAAACCAATCCTTTTTTCTTTAAAACACTCATGTCCACACAGAGTCCTTTGAACCTCTGCACTCCTGTGTTGCTCCTCAAGGGTGTTGCCCCAGAGTTAAGTTGCACTGCTGCTGGAACACGGGGTGCTCTGCGTGCTGCCGATGCTGTGTGCTGCGCTGCTGTTCTCTGAGGCTGGTGGGGATGTAGGGACCTGCTGTCTTCCTGCTGTTTCCCCTGAGGTTAAGAGGAGAGAAAAAGGAAGGTGGGAGAAGAGAAATTGAAAATGTTAGTTGTAACAGAAAACAATAATCCATTCCTTCCTGGTCTTGTTCATCGGGTGGTCTGTATTTCCATGCAGTTCTTGGGTGACAGACCTCAGAGTACTGCTGAATGTGTTGCTAGACTTTGGCACCTTGGCACTGCTAAGCACATGGGGAAAATTCCTTAAGCATTTTAAAAGCAGCCGATGTAAACCAAGGTAGACACTGTCCAATCTTCTTTTGTCAGCTGTCACTCACATGTCCCATTAAATTACTTGGACCACTTTACAGCTTTGCTGTTTCATGGAAAAAGGCCAATGAAATGCAGGCTTCAGTTTGAAGGCTGGAGGTGCAGCCTGCATCCAGAGGGTTACAGAGCCAGGATGAAACAGCTTCCTCCCACGGGAACTGCACTGGCACATCCCCATGCCCTGTGTGCTGCTGCCCAGCTGCCAGAGCCCTCAGCTCCTTGGGAATGCAGCCACAGAGGAAGTGTGCCTTTAACACTGTGTGTCTCAGGCCAGAAAATGTTGCAGGCTGCTCAGTATTCTGAGGTCTGCTATGAACAAGAAAGGTCTGAGGATTTTTCACAGCAGAGGTTGCAAGTGCTCTTTGTAATGGAAACCAGCAGGTTCACTGCTAGCTCATGCTGCAGCCACAGCTGTGAGTGCACGTAAGGCCCCACAGTGCACAGCTCCTGCCTTACACCCCACTGGTTTAGGAATGGGGAGGAAAGAAAGGACAGGACAGAAAAACAACAAACTAAACCATATTGCCCAGGAGGCAATTGAATGTTTAAAAACAGGGTGAGGATGTCAATCATGAATTCCGTATTCAGATCAGCATTTACTCTTGTGACCAGGTATTTCTTCTGTTTTTCCCAGTGCAAGAAAACTTGTCCATGAGCAGCAGATTTCTGCTCAGATGGAGAAGGTCAGAATCTAGGCCCAGTCATCTCCAAATAAACCAAGTTTCACCTCTAACTTGCACTGGAAACTGCTTTCCGACCCAACAGAACGAACTGTATAAAATCAGTGCCTGTGTCATCGTGCTGTAAAAGCTTTCACAAGCCTTGTTTGGATGTCTTCCTCTCCCGACCTGCTCCCTTCTCCAGTTGTTTATGTGCAACTATTCCTTCCTTTTGTAGTACAGGGTATGTTTATAAAGGCAGTGATAAACAAACTCCCTTTCATTGGAACAAACAAGCACACACAGCCACCAGAGCACAGCAGGCCTGCGAGCCCCCAGCCCGGCCCGCGGCTCCCCCGGCCAGGCCCCCAGCCCCACCTGCGCTCCTGGCAGCTCGGCCCTCACCATCTCACAGACCACACGGCCGCACACAGCTCTGCCTCAGCACGGCGTGGAAATGCAGTCTGCGTGCGTTTAGCCATAAATCCACTTAGAAGCTAAACATGTTTTTATTTCATGGCACAGTGACAGCGGCGGAGCCGGAGTCCCCATGCGAGCCCAACAACTTGTGCTGCTCCTCTGGCCTCTCTGGAGAGCGTCTTAGGAGGCACCTTCCCTTTAGTTTGGGCTGGGAGCCCCTTCCCTTCAGTTTGGGCTGGGAGCCCCTTCCCTTCAGTTTGGGCTGGGAGCCCCTTCCCTCTGCTGTAACTCAGTTGCCTCTGCAGCACCTCATTTCTTGAGCATGATCAACACTGCTGATACACCACAATCTCCCGTGGAACAATAACAAATTCTAAACGTCCTAGAAGAAAAAAAAATCCAAATCACAGTGACATTTTGAATGCAGCAGAGCAGCTACATTTGGACCGGGTGATTTTTCCTACATTTTATTTCCTCAACACTTAGCTAATCTGCAGCAAAGGGGTTTTTTTTGAAGAACATTCATTAAAAGGTTGTAAAGAAATGTAAATTATCACTGAAGAGGCATTTCTCCATCTGTCCTTTTCATGTAAACAGCTTCATGTATCTCATGTTACTGAACCAGAACTGCTCCAAATGGACATGTCTCATCTATTGACAGTAAACAAGCTTTTACCCATCTGAATTCAACAACATGCACTTTGTTATTCACACTTAGGAAAGCTGCCAGTTGTACTCCCTGTCCAGGAAGTCTGAATGTTTGCTTTTCTATCTCCATTTGCCAAATATAATTGGTTGCTATGTCAGTTTATTTTAAATCAGATCCCATAAAAAAGGCAGAAGTGGGGGAGGAAAGACACTTTTAACTTCTCAGATTTTGGAACATTTTATCCTGCTAACTTGCAACACTGCCTGGAGAAAGAGAGCACATTTTCTAAGAGAATGAAGCAACTGATAGTCTCTGTAAAACAGCATTCACTTTCCTTGATTTAGCAGCCTCATTTACTAATCAGACTTTTGTGTGCCCTTTCCTAAATATAGTCAATTATTCCTACTAAGGCAGATATTACATTGGCAGCTATTTACATGGTTAAATTTTGAAGGTTTTCTGCATCCCATATACACCACAAGATTTTTGCTTCTTCATACTCCCAGGTAAATTGGGTTAATTTGAGGAAATCTCTGCTACTTTCCCTTTGTTCTTGTGTTCTCTCTGGGCACAACTGACACCACTGTGCTAAGCAGTCAGCCACCTACACATCCTTCACTGACTGGAAAAAGGATCAAAAGTACAGAGTCCTTTTGCAGCCGAGTTGGTGAAAATTCCTCCTCTGTTGCATAATCTTAGCTTCCCTCCTCTCTTCCCCTACTACCTGCATAGCTTGGGACATCTGTACTCAATGCTGAATTGCTTCAGAAAATCTAGAATGTTTTAAAGCACAATTACTATGCTTTGGCAGAAATCTCCATTTTTTTCATTACTGGAATCAGCAAAAGTCCTACGTGAAAAAAACCAACACAACAATCCTTGTTCAATATTTGGAAATTAAATTCTACTTACTTTGTATTTTTTTTCTGCTGTCACTTGTTTGAGGTTTTAATGTTAACAGCTTGTCAGATGAACAAAAGAGTTCAATCTTGTAAAGCTTTCTCCATCCTAGAATGAGTCTCAGTAGAAACACACTGATAAAATTATATTAGCAGAACTTCCTACTACTGGCAAAAGGGTGGCCTTTGCTGTACTGCATATAGAACTATAGCAGCAGAAATACCTTACTTCACACATCCCAAGCTGCCACTATCCACCCGCAAGCAGCTTTTGTCCATGCTCTGAGTATCACCAAATCAAGTTTTAGAATGAACTCATATTTTCTAGCCTTTGGTCTAAATCCTGTGTTAGAAACCCAGTGCTACTTACAACAGGAGATGACATTTCAGAGCATAATTCAGAAATGTATGAATTCTCTAATGGCAAGAGACAGTCATTCTGTAGGTGAATTTTAGATTAACTTTTCCCCCACCTTTTTAAACAAAAGTCTGCAGCCAGCTCTAAAATGTTTCCACTGCAGCTGGATTATCTTGCCTGCTACTGCAGTCATCCTCTGGCAGAGCCTTCACTGCACTCTGCTGCACATTGTGCTTTATGTGTAAATATATATATAATCTATCTGTGTATGTGCATATATATGAGCACAAGAACACAGATTCACATTCACAAGCCTCTGAAAATCCAAACCAGATAACTTCCTAGATTTTTTTTTTTATAATTTCTATGGTTCTCTGATCTGGTGAGTTACAATGTCCCCTTCCTTGTTGTCTGGTGGTCTTCTCCACTTATTTTCATCTCTCAAATACAAAGCCAGAGCTCTCTTCACTACTTGCACATGGTCACTACAACCAATGTACTCTGTTAATACAGCTCTTTTAATGGGATTGGTCCAAGTCCTACTGTTGCTGAAGGATTTAGCATGTTGGCTTCCCAGTGCTCATGGCTACTGACACACATCTATAGATAGTTCTGTATATGAACCGAGATTGAACTTCCACAAGTTATGTACCAATGATATTAATTTAACAGTTGTTTTACGTTTTTGTTAATAAACACTGCTTATTTGGAAATCACCTTAACATATACATTTACTCATTGAAATTGCATTTACTTTTCTTATACAATGTTTCAGTAGTATATGAGGCAGAATTATACTATTTATATATTTTATTACAACCTTTACATTTTCCACATTTGCCTCAATTCCAAACAAGCTTCATACACAGCTGATGCATTGAGAAGTATTAAATTGCTTATACAAAACTGTTGTAATGCCAACTGGAAAAACACCCACTTTTTTATTTTTCCAAATTAATGTAAGCTCCTGGGTCATAATATTTACAGAAGCTCTGACCCATCAGGGTTGGGTTCTCACTCCTAAACAGCCTCCATGAGGTTTTAGATGCTGTAAAAACCCTGCAGTGGGCTACAGGGGAATTCCAGTGCTCCAGAGGTTTGGTGTAATTAGCCTCACATTCTCCCCACCTCCCAGAGATCTTGGCAAGGTTTTGCAAAGTCAAAAGTGGAAGTAGTTGGGAGTCCATCATGCTGCAAGGATCCCAAGATACCCCAAAATCCACAAGCAGCCAAGGTCAGATGCTGCAAATCAGGGCCCTGTCAGTGTCCAGTCTTTGCCTGTACCACTTTGCAGATTACATGCAACAGAAAGCTCCCAAAACTCCCTCTTCTTCCAATACAGTACTGTATTTCTCCTTAGTTTAAGATGAAAACTGAGGAGATACTGAAAAACTATCTATGCAAAGGCTGCACCAATTCAACCACATTTCTGGTTATTTGATTCAACAAAATTAAGCAATATTTCATATTAATTCTACCAATTAATGTAACAGTCGAGAAATGGAAGAATTAATACTTGAGACAAAAATTCCATGTAACCAAGGCTCAAGAAAAATTTTCAAGTCTAGTTACATTTAGAATATGTCTGCATAAATAAAGCATTCATTTAGTTATTCAGCCCACTTTTTGTACTGATTCCATCACATTCCCAGTCACATCAACCTAATTTAGTAACCACAATTTTTTTTAAAAAAAGGATTATGGATCCATTAAGGGAAATGTTCACTAAATTTGAAATACAGAGATGCTAATAATGATAATGCATAAGCCAGGAATACTCAGTTTCACGCATGTCCTGGGTGAGTTTTCAAGATCGGCGTTTAAAATTATTTTGGCAAATTTTAAATCATGTTCATAACATGTAACACCTCCCTTTAGGGAAGGGCGTGTCACTGCTGATACGCACCAACTGGCCCATGGGAGGAGCTGCTGGAAAACGCCCCAGTAAGAACAGAGAGGAAAAAAAAGAGTCCGGGATGGCCATTGCTGGCCCCCTCCCCTTTCCTCCCACCTTGCAAGAGTTCAGACCACATTTCCTGAGGTCTGTCAGAGCCCTCGTACTTACCTGTGTGAGAGTAGATGAACCAGAGGGCTCCTGTCAGCAGGGCTCCAATGACAAACGCAGCAAAGGCAATGCCCACCACAGTCAGCGTGTCCAGCCCATACAGCACAGCTACCAAAGGAAACATATGTAAAAAGGACTTTTTATTTGCAGTGGCAAATACAGTTTCACAAAAATTCACACTTAGACTTTCACAGGAAAGTTTTTCTTTTTAATATTCATAGAGAATTAACCACCATTTAAAGCATTTTCAAAGGAACAGACTAGCAGATTTGCATCAAGGAAATAAAAGTGATGCTTTCAGAGACTGGCTTGAGGCCAACCAACTGTTCCACATCACAAAGCAAAGCCACAGCTCAGCACACCCAAATCTGGAAAACACTGCAAAAAATTAGGCATTTTCTGTTGGCTGCTAATAACTTACTTTCTATCAATTTACCTTAAAAAAATGTGTTTTTAAAAGGCTGAGATTTTTGGCAAAAGACACTTTTCATTCAAATGCCCTAACATCCAACATGCCCTAACTTTCCCCTACATCTCCTGCAAGTTCTAGGTGGAGAACGGAACTGCTGTTAAAGAGGGAAGAGATGCCAGCAAAAGGTCAGCAAAACATAAATAGAAACAATTGTTTTTCACATTTGGCAATGTCTTCAATAACTGAAATTAATTCCAGAACACAAAAATAGAAATGCACACACATGCATGCAAATCACTTTCTAGGGGAGAGGCCCTTTTGCATTACCATTTCAAGGGTAACAGCATCTGGCTCCTGGGTGTCTTGTGCCCCAGTGATAATAATCCAAACAGAGAAATTTCCGGCTTTTGTTTTTTTTTTCTTTTTTTGGTGATTAGAAATACTTAGAAAAAGCAATCACTTGCGAAAATGTATTCTTACAAAACTGATTTATAGTTTCAGTATTTTTAATGTCTTCCAGTGCCCAAAATGGCTTAGGCCAGTGAATAACATATTACTGACTAAGCTGGCCAGGAAATGAGCTGACTGAATCTTCTTGGTAGTATCTTTCAGTGGAATTTAAGTTCTGAAAACAGAACCAATACCCTCACTTTGCATGTTCCTGCATCCAGCAGATGTCCCTACAAACATCCCCCAGCCCAAAAGCTCCTCAGATCCTCAGGGCCATTGCCCTTCTGACAAATGTCTTCTCCAGCAGTTCCTGTTGGCAAGGGCCTTCAGGACCCATTTCTGGGTGCCTGTAACTAGATTTGCATCTGCAACACCTGACAGACAGTGGCTTAGAAGGTTTTTTTTCTCATTTCTTCTATGAGACTATCTCTGATTCCTTTGGCCACATCCATTGCATTTTAGATGCAATTAGAAAAGCCTTCTCCTGGTTGTTTTTTTTTTTCTTTTTGTTTTTTTTTTTTCTTTTTCTTTTTTCTTTCCCCACAAGGCACTAGCCAGTATCCTGTCCTCTTAGGAGAAAGCTTGTTGGAGAGGAGAAAGCCATCGAGAGGCTGAAGTGGCAGAAGCATGATCTCTCATTGCTATTTTGAGCAAATTTAGTCCCAAAGAACCAGGGACAGAGCAGAGGAAAAAAAACAACTCTGCGATTCCTTTTCTAATCTTCCCTTTTTTCCATTATTTCTTGGTTTGGGCTACAAATCACCTTCACCCTTCTGTCTGTAACTGTCTTTTAGCGGTGATTCTCTCATTTTCTTCCCATCCTGGGTCAGTAATAACCCGAGTTAATTCACTATACGAAGACAACAGAAAAAAACAAAGTAATCTGTATTAGTCAGTGACCTCATCTACAGGTGCTGACACCAGAGCAACTAGGGATGTGGCTACAGCTGCAACACAGGGTAAGAGTGAGGCTTGGAATAGGACACAAGAGCTCCCTAGGGTGGCATTGCTGCCGAAACTCTGCCAGTGGGAAGCTGTGGCCTCAGCAGAGAAGAGGGCAACAACACACACACACCAGCAAATTAATTGCTAAGGCTGAGACTCTCACTGGTGTTTTCCTAAATTTTGTTTTCACATACACAAAAGGTCACAGTCCTTCTCTCTAAATGCTGATGGGAATCTCTCAATCAGCAATACAGTCAGAATTCTGTTCTAGTACACACTCAAAAAACTTGAAGAAAATTTTCTTCATTCATTTAATACTTCCTAGACAAACATTTAAAAGTCTTAAAAGGAATGGGTTTAAGAGATACATACGTGGCTGTCTCACATTTGGCTTTGGAAGGGAAGGATCTGGTTTTAAAAAAAAAAAAAAGACAAAACCCACAGAACATTAATTAGACAGAGTTCCACATAAAGCCTATAAACTATGCAAACAACTTTCAGGATCTTATTTGACAGGAAGACATCAATTGTAGTTTTTTAAATCCAGGAACTTCAGAAAAAACATGCTTGAATTAAAAAAATCTTGCTCAGCTCAGAAAAGTTCTATTCAGATATTGATCATTCCTTGGAAGAACATATGTACAGCATAGTTAGTGTAGCATATATTTTGCTGACAACTACACTGCAACCTTTCCCACCCAGTCTCAAACCATCAGGTTTACCTCTGGTTATCCCTACGTGGAGCTCTTAAAAAGCACAGATTGCACAGGCTGTTTTAAGGTGATTATGTTGATCTAACTACTTGTTCATCACAAACATGAGATACCAGCATGCAAAATCACACACACTAAAGTTATATCAAACACTGGCTATCATATCTAAATTAAAATATTAAGGTATGATAAACGCTGTTTTGTCCAAACTGCATAAGTATGTGTTGATTCACACATTTTCCTGAGTCCTACTTGGTATTCTTGTCTTGGAAGTTGGGTGAGTTTTTTTGTTTTGTTTTGTTTCTTAATTATATATGGGAAATAGAGGATCATAACTATTATATCAAAGCTATTATTCTTGGCAACAATATCAAATATCATCATTATCAGCATATAATAGAAAGAGATAAGTAAACATGTTAAAAAAGTGAAGAATTTTCCCTTCTGTTGCTTAACTTGCTTCTTGTCTTTCTTCAAGAATGGTACCTCATGTAGAAGAACTAGATATTCTGGCTTCAGACCTGAGGACCCATTTAGTTAGCAGCAGTTTGCTTCTGGATTGCCCAGTTACCTACAGACCACATTTAAATTCTGGCATATCTGAGTGTGTTCAGTATAACAGCTGTAAAAGGATTTGATAAGGCAGTGTCTCAATATATGTTTTTGTATCTTTAGCAACTGAAAAATTTAAGTTTAATTGCTATGTAAACACAGTGGCTCAAAAATACTGAAAATAAATATATTTGAAGTATTCTTAAACCAAGACTATACTTCTAACCCTAAAACTCCAATGGCAGCACTAAACTGCCCACAACATCCTGTAAGATCCTTAGGCTGTGAGACACACGTACCTACAGTATCCAAAAAACATCTTATTCTTAAACTGTATTACTGTCACTTCTTCTAACATGAGTATCTCTTTTAGATCACTCTTGGCAGGATGGTAGGAAACAGGTGATTTTGGGGAATGGGATGGGGGCTGGGGGATTGTGCCTGCACAAATAAGCTGGGAAGTCATCAAGTGCATGTAACAGCAGAAGTGTAACTGAATGTAGTATTTGTGAGGAGGGCTGGACTGCAACCAAGGAGCATTGAACAGTACAAACATGGGTAAGGGCACTATCAGATTGTCCAAACACTCCACTAGCATATCCCAAGTGCCAAGGAAATGCTTTCTGAGCTGAGAATGAATTTTCCATGCTCATTGTGTCATTGGCCTCTCTACAGAGAATATAAAGTCTGCTAATTAATAATAAGCTGTGCAGCCCATTATCAGTTCTCTCCAGTGATTCAGTTCTTACATGTATTTTAATGAGGGTTGTTCAGAGAAACACAGAAGCAGTAGGAATCTCTGAGGATCCAGGAAAAGCTTTTAATTCAAAGGTATCATCAGCCAGCCTTTAGGAATGATCATGATTCTCTATACCTTCGTAAGATAGAGGCACTTGACAGTTGCTTTCTTGACCTCCTTTCTATGACCACTTTTTGCTGTAGAGAGAATAATCTAAAGTTTCTACACTTAGCAAAAAACTGAGCAATGACAATGGTAGATTATTTCATCCAAAGAAAACATATTTCCTAGCATTTAAATTGCTAGCTATATGCCTTTCATTGAAGTGTGTGTGTAAAACGCCAGAATGCAAAGGAAAAAAAAGTGACATGAAGCGAGGAGGTTTTAGTTCCACAGGGATCTACTGCCATAATATAAGCAACTGAGCTTGTAAATAACTAACAAAATTAGGAGAGGAGGAAGTTGTTCTCATTTTGATACATAGTTGTGATTTCTATTACAGTCAATGACAGTCATAAGCTTATGTTTGAAGAAAAAATAGATGGCACTTTTACAATGAGTCGTTTGTCCTGAGTTTTAAAATGTCAAGTGAATGACTTCTCCATTTGGCTGGGAGAGCAGACCCAATGGCAGTAACTCATATAAGAGCATGCACAGCAATGAATGCTCGCCTGTGCACATGAAAGAAAGTGAAGAACACCACCTCTGAGATGTCATCTCTCCTGTTCAGTAATGGGATATAATTTCTTCTCCAAACCTCAGGTTCACGTAGTGGCCAACAATGGCATTTGGCTTTTAGAAAGGGGTCACTTGATTCACTGCAGAACAACTGCACAGCAACAAAGCTACGTTGTTAGATGTGCCCCTTTATGATGTCTGAAAGCTGCGATATGCTGGCGAGATTTCCATCACGCATCCCACAATTAGACTAAATCACCCACAATACAACAAAATACTCTATCACACTGTTGTCTTGTAACTCATCTTTATAAATGTAGCTTGTCTTTGCACACTAAGACGTTGTGCCTCTGACAAAGACAACATTCTGAGCGGAGCTGAAGACGGGAGCTGTGCACAATGCTCCACTCATTGGAAGGGCAAGAGAGCTCAGAGTACGAGTCTGTTTACTGAAAGCTGAACTTCATTTGCAGGATTTACTCATTCCCAATAGAATAACCACTGACAAAAAAAAAAGAGAGCTTTGCAGAAAGAGCACAGAATCAGGCCCAAAGCACAGTTTTAATTGTACCGCTGACAGATCAAATACTTGCCTTTAATTCCTAGTGGATTTCATCTGTATTAGCAAATTTGTTAAAAAAAAACCAAACAACCCAAACCCAAACTAAACATGAGCTAACTTGCAGAGTTAAATAGGAACAGTTCTTGCTCATGTCCCCTAGCAATGCTGCATGGCACTTTAAATTGTTCAAAGACTAAAAAAAGCACACACTGCACAATGGAGGTTAAAGGACTTCTGATCCTCATCCTTTTGACACTCCCCAAAAAGCATTCCTAAAGTCCAACAGGCATTGGACACAACTGAAAGATTCTGATGTACATGTGAAGCCACAAAAGCTTCTGATGAAACTGACATGCTAATACAAAAAGAAAAGATAATGCACATGTATTTACTTCTACAAATGCATCAAAACGTGACTGATGCTGTTGTCAGAGGGATTAATTAAGAAAAACTTTCAAATTAAATTGTGAAAACAGTTCTTATTTCCCATCATTCACAGGTCATATTCTTAAGCTAGAGTACCATGTCATGACGCTGTTTAGCATCATAGAATCATAGAATCTTAGGGGCTGGAAGGGACCTCGAAAGATCATCTAGTCCAACCCCCCTGCCAGAGCAGGGTCACCTAGAGTACATCACACAGGAACGCATCCAGGTGGGTTTTGAATGTCTCCAGTGAGGGAGACTCCACAACCTCCCTGGGCAGCCTGTTCCAGTGCTCTGTCACTCTTACAGTAAAAAAAAAGTTTTCGGATATTCACCTTGAACCTCCTATGCTCCAATTTACACCCATTACCCCTTGTCCTATCACTGGTCATCACTGAGGAAAGCCTAACTCCATCTCCCTGACACTCACCCCTTACATATTTGTAAACATTAATGAGGTCACCCCTCAGTCTCCTTTTCTCCAAGCTAAAGAGACCCAGCTCCCTCAGCCTTTGCTCATAAGGGAGATGTTCCACTCCCTTAATAAAAAGATATTATCTCAATGCTCTTCAGCCTGACTACTTCAACCAGTTACTGGCCACATCCTGGGTTTTTTTTCCATAAGAATTATATAATCAAATAAGTCCCACCAAAGTGGAGCTAAAATACACTTGTGCATCTCATCTTCTGCTCTTAACAGTTAGCCTAATGAGTCTCTCTCTGCTGGCCACCCCTTTGCTTTATCAACTTATCAGGCTTTAGCATCCATAATACTTTGTAATTTCATTGTTGTTGTTCCTAAATATACATTTACAAGCACAACAAAGAAATAATACAGCAGGAAGCAGAGCACTGCCTTTGATCTCCAGGCAACAAGAACTTGCTGGAAGCCCTACTGCTATACTCATACTTCTGAAACCCATATTATGTATTCTTTTCTTAACGCCTGGCAAAACCACCTATCCAGAGATCAATAAAGACAGTTAAAACACAGCAATGAACTGCCATGATTGCTGCCAGGGAAATGTCTAAACAAATTACATCTTACAAACGTAGTATCACCACATGGATTATCCAGTGCCACATACTTGAAATACTCCCTTATTTCAAGTGGCTGTATGCTACACAATATAATGTATGCAGCTTAATTAAGTAGCTCAGGCTCATTTTCATACCTTCTGGTTTTCCTTCATGTGTTATTACAAGGGGCTTGGTGAAGGTTTTCTTGTTGTGCATCATGGCCAAGATCATTTCCACATTGAGAGAGGTGCAAGCTTCATCAGGAGGAATGCACTACCAATGAAAAAAAATAATCAGTTTGTGAGGTCAGAGAGTCACCCATCTGCCAGGACAGCTGTGCCAGCTGCACAGTTGCCTCATTATCAGTTTTATCCTCTATTACTTAACAAAAAAGGGGATAAGAACCTCCAAACAACCCCCATAAAATGTACCAGTGAAGGTAATTCTTATCCATAATTCACAATGCAAGCTTTACCTTCACTAAGGATCGTCTAATCTTTATGTAAGTGTAACAATTTAATTTAAACTGTAGTATTTATTTCATTTTAATAGAAATGTTTTTAAAAAATCTGGTAGCCAAAACTGTAGCCACCAACATGTGCTGATCAACAATGACAAATATTCTTTAAAATATACAGTTTAAGTGGGATTAGCAGAAACCTCAAAGTAAAAATAATTCCAAATTCTTAGAACACATTAACAACTAATTTACAGCAATTTTCATTAGTTATAAAAGTTGGCAATTCTCTTTTGAAACAATCAGATTGCAGTATTTTCTGATATTATGCATGTGTTTGGGAATTAAAGCTAACATAAGTTTGTGCTTTGGATATGGCTGTAATATGGATAGCAAAGATAAACCTGAACAACTTGCAAAATAAAAAGCCATTTCTATTTATCCCACGTAACCAGCTAATGAGATTTAAACAGAAGCTGTATATTTTGCAAAATGCATGGGCATCACAACTCTTATTAAAATCTTGAGCCTAGAGCTATCATGCTCATTACATCAATTCCATAGAAAAAACTGTTTATTCTCTTTGATGTTCAAATAAAACAAAAATCTTATTTTCACCTAAATCAGAAGTTCATACTTCAATAAATTACTAACCTTTGGCAGTCCTTGAGTATCTGTGTCTTTATTTGTACACAAAGTCAACTCGCAATGAAGAAAGAGCAGTGAGATGTTGAACATTGGTTTAAACACAAAGCTAAATCTTTTTTTGTCCTGTGCATGTGGTATTGGAAAGTTCACCTTCTCAATGCTGTAGAATTTAACAGATTCATCTTTAGGACAAATGTTTTCTATAATGGTGTAGTCAGACATTCTATCTGGATTTGAAAACGGGGAAACAAAGCATGTTTGAATGGCAAAGCCCAAGGATCTGTCAGCTTTAGTCACAGACACCTGCATTAAAAAGAAAGGAGACGGCAAGATCTCAGAAATTACATTTTTAGTTCACATTTCATTAACATTTTCAACAATTTTTAAGCAGTTTTCCAGAGCCACTTCCAATCTGAACTATCTTGAAGGCTAGATGTTAAGGGTAGACTCTCAAACTGAGAGAGATAATCTGTTGTTTCAAAACCAGCAGCTGTTTATAGCAAAACCATGCACAGATACAGCCAGCCCTTATCTTTCTGACAGCAGATATAAAACCCAGACCAGATCAGATTCGAAATCAATGACTGCTGCTGCCACCTGAGATGGCACTGCTTCCCCTAGACACAGAATAGTGCTGTATGGAAGTCAGTTGCTAATACCATGTCTTTAAATCTATTTGAACTCAAATGAGAAAGAAAGAGGGGAAAAAAAAAAAAAAAGCACCCATCCCCAGCCTGGACTGGAATGTGGAGACAGAGGAGGTCATGGTCTAACATGTGGGTAGCATTCCTAGACGGCAACAAGACACAACGAGCACCCATCCCCAGCCTGGACTGGAATGTGGAGACAGAGGAGGTCATGGTCTAACATGTGGGTAGCATTCCTAGACTCAGGGTGCCAGGGAGCCTCCTTAAAAGCCATTAATTTCTTATGAAATGTTCCTTTTAGTTCATTGTAGGCCTGAAATTCATGCTCTTTTATGAAAAAAAAGTAAGGCTGCAAATATCCAGGGCACTCATATTGTTCAGCTGGACTGGAATGCAGACAACAAATGCTACAGAATAAGTAGAAAAAAAATATGTAAATGGGATTTTGTAACAGATGAAGCATGTTGCTTTTAATAAACAACAGAAGTGTTGTGCCTAATCATTAACACTACCTGATGAAAACAGTTTCACAAGAAATAATTTCCTTCTTTGAAGAAAAACGTGTCTTAAATGTGTACTTAATCCTCATGTACTGCATGTATATTTAAGAAAGCCTGACAAATTTCCCTATAGTCTATGAAGAAATTTTTTAATGCTATGCATTGTGCAGTAAATAAAGGCTTTTCTCAGTTTTCCTCTCCCTTATGTAAGCAGCAATCACATTACAGATGAAGAGATGTGCTGAGGAATCTAAGCAAAAAAGACTATCTTCTAAGAACAGAAATAAAGACTGATGAAAGCCATGCCACAGATACTGAGAGGTAAACAAGCTGATGGTGTAAGCTAGTTTATACAGATTATGGCAAGGAGGACAGGCATACTACAGTATCATGAAACACCACTGAGTAAATAAAAAGATGAATGATATCTCAAGGAGAACTACAGGAGGAAGGGAAGAACAAAATATGATAGGAAAAGTGCAGTAGAGAATAAAGAAAAAATTGCTAAAATATTCAAATACAAAAAACCATTTACAGCAAACAGAGATACAGAGTTCTTACAGATTATGATTTAACCAATTTTTTACTAAAAAATTGTTAATAACAAAAGTAAAACAGAAATACAAACAAAACAAAAAAGTTGTCAGCTTAGAACAGTCTCAGAAGTTCAAAACTGATACAGATTTTCCACTGTGCAAGAAGGATAAACAGAAAAAAAAAATAAGAAAAAAGGCTTCTGCCAGAACAGGTGATGAAGAAATCAGAACATCTGTCTGAATAAACAGCTCCAGAACCAGACAAATCCAGAGGGCTCAGAGCCAGGGGGATTCATCCCAGAGCACTGAAGGAAGCAGCTGGTTTTATACAAATAAAAAAGAAAAGTATCTTTCATAAATATATTCTTAACTGAGTGGGACATACTTTATTTTTGCTTCAACTATCCTAAGTGCTTTTCACTGGGTAAAAGAATGAGGAAGAGCCACAATACACTGAATCAATAAAGAAAACTGCATCAATGTCAAATAGACCACTATGTTTATAATATGCAACATGGACTCATAAAGAGGAACTAAGTTGGGCACAAGAAACCTGGCATAGCACTGCTTCTGTCAATATAGTCCTTATCCTGGTCTTACGAGCTCACAGCTTACCACTCCCTGATTTACTCAGCTATAAACTGATGATACTGCTTCATTGCAAATGTTTCATTTATTAATGCCTACCATTATTTAAATAATGCAAAATTATGTTAACATGTCTATCTTTAGAAATACTGACTGTATTCATTTGAAATTCCCCAGATTTTGCAGTCAATGTAGCAACACAAGGAAATATCATCAGGTCCAAAACACACCTGAAGTTGAGGGTACCTGGCTGTTGACTTTGCTATTCTTATTTATCTAAAGCTGCTTAATCTCTTGTCACAGAATTCAAAGGATCGCAACTGGCTTTTGTAAGTGGATTGGAGAAAGATCAGCATCTGTATTAACACTGTAACCTGAGAACACTAGCGTATGCAGGACAGACACCTGTAACTATTAATCGCATGTCTGCATTTTTCAGATGAGGTTCAGCCATATTACTCAACAAAATTAACTCTGAAGGTGTCATCAGGAAATGCCAGTTTAGAGCAAGAGCTCAGAGACCACTTCAGATTCTGCACAGAAAAGATTTGGCAAGAATGACCAATTTACCCTTTAGCTAAATTCATCCATTTTGCAAAAATCCTTTTGCTTTTAATCCAAAACATTGACCTGCTTCTTACCCCCGTTTCTGTTCTCTGCAGCCACCAATGAACCTACCTGTCTGCCTAAAGCAACAACAGTGAGACCTTTCAACTGATAGGAACAGATTTGGCCTAGTTGAATAGCCTTGCAAAATGCTTCCCTGTTAGTTTGAAAGCTTTATTTTATTATTTTTTTTTCAGTTTGTTACCTCTACATATATTGGCCCATTCTCAGCAACAGAGAAGAGTCCTTGGGAGGGAGCAAGGAACAGATCTGTTTTGTAAAGCTCCATGTTGAAGGTCACATTGGTGATGTGTGGTTCAGGAGGCCATAACAAGCCTCTGTCATCCTCTGGCTGCTGCAGTGTGCAATTAAACTGAAATTAAAAAAAAAAAATACACATACATTATAAATCAGGAGTAGTAGCTGGATAAGAATAAATTTGGAGTGTACAATGCAGGCCCACCCATGGTCTGTCTACTTAGTGCAAATCTTCAACAGGGTCACAGGAAATAGAAGTGAGAAGAAATGTGTTAAAAGACAAATTAATTGCTATACAATTAACATAATTTATGTGAAGTGCCTATTGCAGTAGGTGTTTCTCTATTGTCAGGTGCAAAGTAGAGAGTAACATACCGCAATTTCAGGCCAGCTTGAGAAAGCAACATCTCCCTCATCAGCATCCCCTGGAAATCCATTATCACCTGATTCCATGTCATCATCATCAAAGCCACTGCTTTCAGCTGGTGATGACAGCTGAATGACAATCTGCACAAAAGGTATTGCAAATGCATACAATTAGGTGATAACTGAGCACTCTCTCTTCATGGTTATTATTTTCTTCTCACTTCAGAACAATGCAAGGGCCAAAGAAGTGCACCAGCCAAGCAGATGGTGAAGGCCTGTCTTACACAGCCTTGTGCTGAGCATGTAAAGCTATGTTGGTCATGTTTAGAGAACACTCCTTAGGTTTTTTCCTACAATTCAGAGCCAGCAAAGATCTGGATGCTCGTGTCTGAATGAGCACCCCTGCATTTCCATTCTATTTCTAGTATTTCTATAACCAACACAGGAAAAATAAATGGTTTTCTAAAATTATTTTTTGCAACTTACAGTTTTCCTTAAGGCATTCATGGAAAATCACTGAAAGTGTTAGGGTCATGAGAGGATTTTCTGTCATTTGCATATTTTTTTTCAGAGATGTACACCCAAAACCCATGATGTCCCTTTCCTAAGTTTTCCTTTGTTTTTCTCTGAGTTTCTACTGAATTACTCCTCCCCCACCCCCATGTGTTTGTGTTTTTTTTTCTCCTTTGCACATTTCTCCATTTCTTCCTGACAATTCCTGGTTTTGTTTTCCAATGTTCTGCACTCTGCTTCTTCTGTATGCCCTGCAGCTCCTCAGCTAATCCCCTCCCTCCCAGGACTTCATCTTTGTTGTCTCGGACATAGAGCAACTACTAAGAAGTAACATATACACTTTTTGACACTCCCCTGCATGGTATTTACTTTTTAGGAGAAATGCTCCCAAATTCTGAAAGATACCATACATTGTTTAGAGTTTTTAAAAGTAGCTAAGACTATCAAAACACATGATGGATGACGGAGAGAAGTTTAGTTTGGGCCATAACAGAATATGGGGACAATCAATAGACTCAACCTTGAAGGTCTTTTCCAACCTAAGTGATTCTATGAAAAAATTATTCCATGACAGCATTTAGCTCCAGACTCCTGCTATCCAGTAGCTAGGAGATGTTTCTATCCAGAGTCTTGTTTTGGGACTGTTTATAAAATTAGGTGCTACAGACTTGCCAGTATAGAATTGTTTTAACCAGGCAAGGTTAGATCAGACTGCCTCAGCTGTGTTTGGGTTGGACCACAGGCTTTCCATCATTAGCCAAGGTTACTTCTATGTACTGGAAGGCTCAGCAAAAGAAACATGCCACTACTTTCCAACCCAGACTAGCCGAACTGTACTGAAGCTCATAAGCTCAGCCAGTCTGGAAGCTGTTGCTCAGAACTCAAGTGGGCTCCTTAGCATCATCACTCATATACAAGTACTCAAGAAAAGTCCCTTGATGACATACATCAACTGAAATGAAATACGAAATCAAATTATAAGAGAGAAGTGTGCACAGATAATGTCTTTCCTCACATTTTGAAAGCCTTTTTCACACACAGAAGAAAAAATGTCACCTAACATAATTCAGTACTTGAATTAAGTAGTAATAGCTTTGTACAATCACAATACTTCATTCCTACTCCTCCTTACAGGTACATAATGTAACAGCTTATGTATGTATGTACATCAAATCTGCATAGGAAAAGCTGGTACAACATCTGAGACTGGTACAGCTGGTCCCCAAAGTGCAGTCATGCGGTTTTGTAGAATTATTTAACTCTAACTCCTCCATTTTCCTTTGGAATACAATCTGACCACTGAAGCACACTGAATGTGCAGCCTTCTATTTGCTTGAATACAAGGACAGTAGATGCAATTAGGTTTGAGATAGACAGGAAAAGATCAGGATGCTTCCTTTTTGCTAAGACTAAAGCTAACCACAATGGCTTCCTTGTATCACTCAACACACAGTGCAGAAGATGGCTCCTCTTTGTAAAATACTCACAGAGTTAAAATAAACGATCTTGTTCAAGATATACGCTGTGCGAGTCCCACATTTGTTCAGTGAAGACTCCAAAATGAAATGGGTACCATTCATCCTGGCTTTGCAAGAGTGATCCAGCAGCGAGAGTTCTGTCCTTGTGTAGCCACTAGCCTGAAACAAAGGCACTTTGTAAGTCTCTGAAACAATTGTGTTAGGCTCTTGCTTCAAGTGCAGCTCAGAATGCTGGTCATGACTGCTGATAGGAGGAAGTGAAGTTCATTGTACTGACATCCAGGGAAGGTCACTCTCAACGCTCTGTTATACATGACAGGCAGGGAATAAATGTAACATGGAACAAAGAAAACAACAGGTTCATTCTTAATCTGCTGATTAATAATACTGACTCTGTTTGGTCTGAAATGAACTAAAAATGCTGTCTGTATCAGACTCTTTCACAACGCAAATGGACATGAGCAACCCGTGGGGTGGTAGATGGGAAAGACAGACCTACATAGGTCTCACACAGCTATCAAAAGCAGCTTCTTTTTATTTTTAAGATTAAAAACTCAGACTGATAGTTAAGTACAGTAATTTTTTAACATGACCAACCCTGCAAAGCTCTAATCAGAAATCCCTCTGCAAAACTACTCCATTGCTGGGAAGAAGAAAGATGATCCTGAGTTATGACAAGGAATATCTACAGTATAGATTCCTCATCAAACTATTTTGGGGGCTTGGGTGGCGATGGCTGTAGATCCTAGAATGTTTATTTTTTTCAGTGACCACACAAATAAAATGGTCTGTCCAAAAAGCCTGCCCAAATTTGAGAACATGAGATCACACCAACCTGCAGAGAATCTTTTTCTACAGCTACTGTCATGACTTTGCCATCACACTTTATTGACAGGGCCACATCAGCACTGCCTTGAACCTCTTCGGGTTCTTTATGTTTTGAGAGGGAATGCTCAAAGTCATGATTTATTAATGTATCCACTGAATCACTGGATGGGAAGATTCCTTCTCCCGTTGTGGCATGTCTTCCTCTGTTAATGTGAAAAGGAAAAGTCAGGCCATCACTTAATGCAGGATTCTTTGGGACAGGTAGTGGGTTAGCACCCAGCAATTCTGTCAGCTCCGGAGGAAGCGAATGGTCTTCTTCATCATTCATCTCTTCTAAAAGAAGGGGAGGGGAAAAAAAAAAGTATTAGCTATTCAGCATTTTTCCTAAAAGTATTAACAGCTACAATTTTTGTTCCCCAAAAAATTGCTCAGGAAAGAAGTTCTTGAAGGACATAATCCAGACCAGAATCTTTGTCCTTTTCAAAGGTAACTAGCCAAAATTTCTCCACTAAGGATTCAGTTGTTACTGAGGCATCTAATGGTGGTATGTATGTTTAGTCTCTGCTAGAAATCTGCCTCCATAAGAGTGGAAAATAAGCTTTGAGAAGTGGGCCTATTATATACAAAAGGCACGCACAGAGGTAAAAGAAACATAACATTCAACAAATACACTATTCTAGTGCTGCTGAAATGGCCTAAGTGCAAAACATTTGGTGAAATTATCTGATTACCTGTCCCATCACAAATTCAGTCACTTCACTGTTATGGAACTACAGAGTTAACTTAAACAAGAGTTAACTTTATACCAAGTAAATGAGAACACTGTCTCCTGGCTTATACATTACTGCTCAGCACAGAAATCTCAACATTTGGCCCAAACAGATAATTATCTGTAACCCATGAGAATGAAATTGATAAAACTCACGTGAATATAAGCCTATCAAAACAGCTAAATAGTATTTTTAGTGGTTGAAATTCAGAACCAGTAAAAAAGCAGATGCAACTCCACTAGTTTCAATGGATGCAGATGTCTTTACATCAGCAATGACTTCAGGCAAATAACTACCTTTTTTCAAATGTTTGTATTTGTTACACTCACTTAGACTTTTCTGGAAAGCCAGTTTTGTCTCGAAACAACTTAAAACATTTATTTAATTGAATCAAGGAAACACTATACTCATACTTTTGGAATAAAAGTAGATATCAAAGCTGGATTATTAACTAACAAGATATCCCGTTGCTGAAGTCAATTCCAATGAACACTGGGCATGGGCAACTGTAACAGCAGCTGAGCAATCTGGTCTAGTGGAAGGTGTCCCTCGCCATGGCAGGGGGGCAGAACTAAATAATCTTTAAGTTGTCTTCCAACCTAAACCATTCTAAAACTTCATGATAATAGCTTATGAGCTGGATAAACTATAAAGATTTCACTGCACCAACATAACAGGAAATAACATAATTTGCCAGGCCTTTTCAAATAAAAAAGTCAATTTTTTTAAATTATTATTTTTTTTTAAAAACAGCATTCATAGCTATCACCAGCATTCTTGATGAGGAACAGTGAAAGTGCAACCCCCAACAACAAAGCTTCAAGCTGAGGAAGCACCTCTCAACAATCATATTCCTGGAAATACAAAATACGTTTTTTCTAGTTAAAACTCCATCTTCAAGCTTACCTGTATCTTCAAGTTGCAGATGAAATCTGTTAGCAACAGGGGCTTTTGTGTAGGAAGTAACTGGACTATAGTTATGCTCATAAGCCCACTTGATCAGACTCTCATGTGATGAGGGAATATCAGGTATTATTGATTTACTCATAGTCATGGATCGTTCTGTTTCCTTTCCAAACCCAATACTATTTGATGTCTGCAAGCAAAGAACAGTTTGGTTCATTATTTGCCATTGAAGGATTCCATTGAAATGGAATATTGACACTGATTGAACGTGTTTTTTACTCTATTTTACTCTATTAAATAGCAGCAAACTGAGGACACCTGGGAAGTAAAGCAAATTCTGCTACCTTAGGCACAAAACTGCTGCACACATGGAGAAAAGCCCCCCTTCCTCCCAGCCTCTGCCTGGAGTACAATAAAGCAAGGTAGCCAGAAACTCTTGATCCCTAAACTAGACAAAGACATTTACAGCCATTTGTGTAATGCCATGTTCAAAACTGAGTTTAATTACTTCAGAGGAGAGGTGAACTGAAGATGACAACTAATTTTTCAAATGTCCCCTTCATTTCTTTGGTTAGAGCATTATTTAACCTTCATTCAAATGAGCATTACTGAAAATAGCAAGATGTAACATGCTTATGAAATAGAGGTGATATCAGCTAATGCTCTAAAGCCAGCTGGCACTAAGGACAGTCTGGGCCTCTCTGATTAAGCTTCATACTAGAAATGTTGTGTGCCTCCTGCAAAATGTTATGTATGTTAAACAGGACTGACTTAAATGCTTAATAGAGCAGTAAGTGAGAGCACGCACATTTATGCAAGGCCAAACTACTCAAAAGACAAAATACATTTTCTGCACATAAATAAAATTTTAAAATTAAGACTATAACGACACCTAACAATACAAGCTTTACACATATACATGAATACAGCATACTCATAAATACACTTGCTGACCTCTTAATTATTAAATAATTAGTGGTAACAACTGATCAGAGTTGGCCATAGAATACAGATGGGTCAAAAAGTCAGTTAGCTTTTGATTTTCAGTAAATGTTTTGCAAACCTCCAAATTTTCTTGTCAAAACAGGGAAGTAAAAGGAATATAACAGGCACCTCTAGCTGTTAGAAGTACAGTTGGAAGATATTCACTAGTATTACACTTTTGTTTTTAAGTGCTTGGCATCTTAAACATGTATTCATACAACGCTAAACATATTTACTTTTACATTCACAACTTCACTATATCACTGTAACAATCATATCAAAAACTACAGAACAAGCTGAACATACAGACAGCAGAAAAGGCACAGGACACACTTTTCAATGATTTCTGCAAGGGGAATTAATTGCCCTTTCTATATGCAGACAGTATCATTGAATGCTCTGCAACAAACACTTCTTTCCATGCCTGATTATCTTCTCCATCATATAGGTGGCTTTTTTTTTTTTTTTTTAATCTCGATTGTTTTTGCTCCTTGTGAACAAATCTTAATTCTCTTCCATGCTAGAATGTAAAAAGATTGACTGCACTGATCTCTTTGCCCAGATCACTTTCAGACAGTGGGCCTATGGACCTGCTACCCAGTGTCAGAGAGCTCAGAGCTCTCTATCTGACCTCAGAAATGGAGCTTCTGAACAAAGACATGAATAAAGGTCATAGTAGAGCCCTGATGGAATGGCAGAGTTTACCTCCACCTCCCTTCCTCATTTCTTCTAATGAGCCAGTTCTGCATCCTTTAAACACTCACAGCTTCCCAACTGAAGGTAAAGGGAATTTTAGGTGCAGAGTGTCTGGTTTGAGGACACAATTACCAGCACAGTTATCAATGACCAGCAAAGGCCACTGAAGAACAAAAAGCAGCATCAGTTTCTAATTTAAGTTTGTTACTACCAGTTTTGATCAAATACTATTTTATTTTTCAACAGACATAAAACTGGACATTATTTATCTCATTTTTGTATTACCACACATCTTTGACTGCTTGGAATTATTATGCTACCCCAACATTGCTGGATCTCCCTCTCTGCTTCTCTTTTCTTTTTTGTCATGAGGAGACAGCTGAACAAATATTATCTTAGAATTTTACTGTCCTAGCTGGCACCTGACCATTTCCAGGACTTGTTTATACCTCTCCACTCCACGCTGAGCCTGTAAATGTTCAGTCCTGCACCACCACAATGAAACAAATCCAAGCAAACGGCTTGCAGAAATAAGACATCCTTCCTTCACTTGCCTGCCCTGCCAACACCTTCACACGTGATGTATGAAACCAGGCGATCAGAGCCACCTACTAACTGACTCAGAATAGAGAGAGACCATTTCAGAAACTAGTGGGCAGTTGTTCTCCCTCCAAGCTTTTGAAACTCCTTACAGGTTTGATTTGTGCATTTTACCTCTCTCACTCTTCGCCCACCAACACGCTTATTTTCCGTCTGTAATTTCACTTCTTTCTCCACTGTGCAACCCACAGATTTGTACAAGGACACCGATACCAAAGGAAGCACAATGAACAGCAGAGTCCCCCAGCACAGAAACACACAAGCACTGCACGAGGGCTGACGTAAGGACAGACTGCAAACAGGAGCTAAACACAGCATGGCAGGAAAGCATTGCATTTACATTTTGTGCAATTACTTTACCTCAGCTGTTCCCACTTTACTTGGTTTTGTGTCCATCCGCTTTCAGTGTTTCAAGAAACACAGCAAGCTGGGAGATGAGTTAGATGACCTAGAAAGTCTTTTTCATTTTTTGTCTATGAACTTAGACCCTAATAATTCACAGTCCTGGATTTGAAGCAGCTTAGCACTAACCTTTCCCTCTCAGTTTGCCAATCCCCTCAAGACAATTCTGATTTGTACTGAGGGCAAGAAGTTAGGAAAATTGAAGTGCGTGGAACTGATGCAACTAATAAAAAGAACATTGTGAAACATTACCTAATTGTTTAGTAATGTTTTTATGCATTGTCTAAATTTGGGCTTGGAAAGGCTTTCAACTTAATAGAGATACAAATGGATTCTAAATGCTGGATGTACAGGTTTTTTAATGACATGGGGGTGTCATTTAGTTTCCTCCCACATCCACTTCTAAAGAACAGAAAACACTCACATATTCAGAAAATGAAGCATCTATATAAGTGAAGCAGTATAGCAGTTACTCTGAAATCCTAATATGAATATACAAAGTCTTTTATATACTGCCATTTACATATATATTATTACTTTGTTTTACTTAATCTAAACAAAATGTTACCTTCTACCCCTCATTACAGAAACAATCTTCCCTTACACTTTTTATTTATACTTTCAATAATTAATAAAGAACTTTAAAAGGAATAGTGGCATTGCTTTTGTATACTGAAGTGAAGCACTGGAGACATTTTAAAATCCTCTAGAATTCCTCTTTCTGAAAATTAATCATCCATAAAGATATCCATCACGTATCTAAAATATGGTACTTTGACTATCTCCAAGCACAAAGTGAACTGAGACAATTATCTACCCTGTGAAAGTAGACCCATATAGGACTAAACATAAAGTGGTGAATTTTATGTAATAACTCAGAGTGAAACTTTCGAGATAAGCATTGTTTTTTGCCCTTCTGTTTACAAGTGTGGTAATCCTGGACAACTTACCTTGATCTTTCTCTCTAAGGGCTGATTATTTAGGACCTACAGAATGACCAGAACATCTTCTCCTCTCCATAAGATAAAGATATGTCAGGGATCAAAAGGGATTTTGATCATCCACCCTTGATAATTTTTCCACTCGATTTTCCGAGCAACACCATAATTTATTTCCTTTTATCTCCCTCACTCACAAACTGGAGCATGAAATTCTGCATACCAGTCTGTCCTCTGAGGAGATATAGATCAAGCAGCCTTTGGATCCTGTCAGAATTGCCCTTGCACACATTAAAAGGAGAAAGTTACTAACCAAGGTAAAATTCTTAGAAATACAGATAGTTGGGAGTTTGAAAATGTATCTGAGTTACTGCAAAACTGTTAATCAGGAGGCCACTAGGTGGTCCTGAAAAAAACATTCAGCTCAACTGTACTACATGCTCCTAACTGATCACTTAAGACAGAAATAGGCCACACATCTACAGGCTGCAAGATCAGTCCCACTTTATTTATTTCAGAATATGAGAAAACACACTTTCATAGCAGAAATGGTGTTAAGTACAGCTTCAGAAGTTTAGCTTTAGAGACCCTGGATTTAACTTTTAAAAACTTACTATTTGCGGTCTGAAGAGAGATGAGGTCAATTTGACCAAACACTTCCTGGGGACAACGTACTGGAAGGGAAGAGGGCTAGAAACTACTACAACCACAAGAAGCAAAAAGTTTCCACTTCTGAAGGGACATGGGCATGTGCCACATATCTAGGACTATCCATTCTGCACTCACAGGCATCTCTCCAAATTCTGAGATGAACCTGTAGATCCACTCACCAAAGTAGCATAAAAAGGGAGATGAACATTTAACTCTGTGTTTAGGTTCTTCAACAGAAGTTGAAAGACATAGACCCTAAATCCTTGCACTAACCAGCTGGCTTCTGTGATGCACTGCTCACTTTAATAGCCCATATTAAAAGTTTAAGGAGAAAAAAATATATAGTTGATGTATTTACTCCTTGAAATGCAGTGATAATTTGAGAAAGAGCTAAGAGAGAAAACATTCAGAAATCAGTATGATCTAGCACTATATCACATTTATGTGGATTCTATACTGTTGCAGTATGGTATCTCTCAAAAAATAAAGGTGCCTTAACTTACAATCACTTCCAGCTTTCCCTGGACATCCTGCGACTTGATAACCCAGTTGACAGACTTTTTACACTTGAGGATAAGTACGACGTCTCTGACGAGTTTGGCACCTAGTTGAGATGGTTTTATGTCAACAATTATATCCACCTGGAAAGTACTGTATGTGGAAAATAAAGAGAAAGTTAGGCCAGAATGCCAGAAATTTTCAGCTATCAACCTTCTTCCAATCCATCAAGTTTCCACTGTCTAGCCAGCTGATTAAAATGCTGGAGATTATCCCGGGCAACACAACATGTGCAAAACAGATTGTTATTCCACATATGCTTAACTGATTTCGCACAAGAAGAAAAGCTTTTTAGACTAATAATATTTTTGTCTCTTGTTTACAAGAAGTGTGCTACTCATTTCAGCTATTGTTTAGAGCAGGTTAGTTCTATTACTAGCAGTTAGCTTTAGAAAGTAAATATTGTTTTCTTCTTTCACTGTGACAGTGCCTAAATATAGCTGTTTGTTTCCACTGGCTATAAGTGTATTAAAGCTCAAAATAATACCTTAAAATAAGCAAAAAGACAGATTAAGCAGGTTAATACCAAAAAAATGCACAGATACTATATTTGGGAGTGCCTCTGCCTAGGCAGTTAAAATGTGCAAATTACTTTGCCTAGGATCTTGCGTGTATTGAGGAATTAAGCCATGTATCCAGTTTCCAATATTTCTGGATATATACTTAGTTTAAGAAAGAAAAGAAAACAGATGTCCATCCTACTGCTTGCTGGAAAATAGATGAACACTATCCAAATTTTCAAGACCTCAGTAAAATAAGTAGAGCAAATGGGTTTAAAGCCATGTCATCACAAAAATATTAATTCAACAGAAAAACCTTTACTTGCAGACCATCTTATGGGGCATATATCATAAGAAAATGCTCCTCCTCAGTAACACATTTCAACTAACATTCTGCACTGAGACTCAGTGTATCTTGGGACCTTTGTTGCACTTCCTGCAGTTTTACACATGCCCAGCTCAGCTTCTGTGCATTTCTTTGTGGATATAAACTTTGTAAACATAGTTGTGGGCAACACATAAAACTACAAACAAAATAAGAGGAATTAAACTTATTACTTTTTTTACTGTAATAACAAATAATTTAAACATTTTGCAGTCTTATCATCTGAAAAACAAATTCCTATCGTACTATTAGCCAGAGCCAAAAGCCCAGAGGGCCTGGAGATGGGGCTGATTGTGTAACACTGCAAGGGACTTAGAATGATGCTGATTATAGAGAGCAGCTTTGTTCAGGATGGGGCTGCAACTCACTCCACACAGAGGCCCATCACCTAGGCTCACCTACTCCATTTCCACTGTATCTCAGCACTTTCTCACTCTCCCAAGGCAAAAATATTCTCAGGCTCTGGGTTGACCATCTTGCAGTGAGATAACTACCCCTCTTGATTTTCAATAAATAGGTTAAATCTTTAGTTGTTATTTCAAACAGATTTAGTGTATTTAGATGATACTTTACCTGATTGGATTGGAATTTGGAGTGATTAGTTCAATGATATGAACTTCTCTTTCTTCGGCTAAGTGAGAGATAAGGCACCCTTCTGCTGTTTTTGGTTGTAAGTATCCCGCGAGGTAATTTAAGGAGAGAAAATTCTTTTCTATATTGCATGAAGGAGGAAAAACTTGATCTGGAGGTGGGAAAAAAAGTGTATGCACCTTTACACATCGATGCCAGCTTACATGCACATATGCATTGCTTCTGATTCAATGCAGCACTAGATTTTATGACCTTTAGGTCATAAGGTCAAAGACCTTATGTCTTTAGGCTAAAAGGTATGTCCTACCTACCATAAACACTTATTACAAATCAACATAATATTGAAAGAGATATCACTGTTACAACAACACAGCACATCTCTGATGTAAAATGTATACTTCTAAACTGAATAGTTTCTATTTACAGATTGAAATATTTAGTGAAAGAAAATTACTACAAAGAGATATCAGAAAACAGTGAAGCAAAAATACGTGAGCATTTAAAAAATGAATAAAATACATTTAATTTGTTCCTTGCACCTTTAAAAAAACATTTATTTTGAAATTAACTCAGAAAACTGTTGTGAAAAATTCCTTCTCCCTTTAAGAAACGCATTATTTTCTTGATTGTAAGCTTACCATATTTAAAAGATCACTGAAAATATTTTCCATTTCCTTGCTCAATATGTTTTCCTATGTATTGTGTAGTTCGAGTGAGTATTTTCTAGAAATACTGCAGTTCTCTTGTGCATGGAAAATTGAATATAGCAAGAAAAGGATTAAATCAGTTGTTGATATTAAGGAAGTCTGATCATAATATCCATAACTGAAATTAAGAAATTCTAGAGTAGATATTAAACCTCTCTTTTGGTTTTAACCTCCTATATCTCATGATAGCTTCATGAATATCAACTAGTGTACAATGCAAAAAAATAAAATCCAATCACTTGGTATGAAGTCCTCAAGCACAGCCTACATCGCTGAACCCCACAGAGCATTATTTCCACTGAAAAATAGGAATGCTTTGTATTTGAGATAACTTTACATATGAATTGTCATAAGACACAAAAGGAACTAAGAATCATGTTTAAAGATACAAAGCCCTGTAAACGTATAATTCCAAATGGCTGGCTCTTTGACCTTTGCCTTACAAGGAAGGCTTTCCTATTATGCCCAGAAGCAACACAGGAAAAAAAAAATATATATAATGCATTATGTGTGCAAAGCTATAGATGAACTCTTAAAAGCTGAGCTGAGACCACTGTTAGCATTTGGTCACTAAATGACAGCTGAAATGTCACCCCTGAAGCACATTTCTGTGTGGTACATAATTTTCCAGGGAGAGCAGAGATGCCTGTGACCCTGGCCACTGCAGAAACAATTAGGGGAGTTTCTTCTCCTGATCTTACACAAAGTAGTCTTTGAATATTAACCTTGCTGTCTTCCCTATAGAATCTACGAAAGCTGCATGAGGCTATGAGGCTGTTACTATTCATACTGCCCAAGCAAAGCACTCCTCTTACATCTGGTATGTGCCCTGCCAGATTAGCCTTGAATGCAGCTGCAGTTCTGCCAGCTCCTCCCACAACAGCACAGAAGGGAAAATGATCCCAAATGGTCTGTACTGAGCTTTAATTTTCAGATACAAATATATATATATATAAATATATATATATATACACACAGAAACAGAGATGAGATACTAGGTGTTTGCTCCTCAGCTGCTGTACAACACAAATCAAGCCTTAAAATAACAGCCTCAGAGTAGTTTGTGGACAATTACCACACATCCTATTGCTTGCATTGCTAAGAACTTGGTTCCTGGTCCTGGACCTTCCATTAAATGTCTCTGGAGCTCTCAAGAACCGCTGCTCTTACCACCGCCAGCACAGAGGCTCCCCAACCTGGGCCTCCACTTAACAGCAGGCTTTTCCTTTGCAGCTGATTTTAACTCTGTCATTGGCTTCTTGGCATACACATTTACTTTCCCCTTCACCAAAAGATATTTACTTTCATCTGTGCCAGTCACCAAGGTCTGGGCTGGAACAGAAAAGGGGATCCATGTGATCTTTGCTCACTACACTACTTTTCTTTCCTAGTTTCAGGGCTGTCTACTTACTTTGGAAAGGGACTGCAGGTGCCTGCAATCAATTAAAAACCTTACTAAACCAGCCAGCAAGCAGGCAGTTTATGGACCCTGTGTCTCACTAATCTCCACAGACTCCCAATACTGAATCAAATTAGTGGTTTGCCTGCAGTACCCTCAGTGGAGGGTCTCTGGCAAGCATGCCCAGATGCCTTGGGGCCCTGCTTGCCAGAAGGTACCTGTGGGGCTCTGGGCAGTGGCCAGCAGCCACATTCCCTTCCTTCTGTGCCAGCCTGCTTGGATAAAGACACAGGATTGCACACAGGGTCTGTAGTTTCTACGGGCAGCATCTCCATTTTGCATATGGGGACAGACATTGTCTGCTGTATTTGTCACAATTTAGGCATTACTGGAAAGTTCTTGGGTATGCTGGATAAAAACCAAGTATTCCAGCTTAAAACGACAATGAGGTTTTTGTGAAAATGAGCACCATTAACAAGGTGTCAATCTCCAAGACAGGCACCCTGGGCAGGACCAGTTTGATTCAGCAATTAAAATCCCATCCAAAAAGAGCTTGCCTTTTCAAGTCTGAGCTGGGGATAAATGAGGCTTTTGGGATTTTCCACAGCCACTCTGATGGCAGGGCTTCTTTATGTGTATTTTGCAGTTTACTAGCCCCCAGCAAGATGGAGATGAGACCCACGACTGACATTTAATGGCAGGGTATAAGTGGGAGCAGGGAAGGGGCTGCACTGGTCTCTGGAGGGAGGGTGGGAGCTCTTGGCAGTACTCACCCCCCAGCAGGACACACAGATATCATCTGGCTCAGTGCAATGACATGACCTACCAGTATTGAACCAAACAAGCATGGTGTGCAGGATACGTGTACTACTGTGCACAGGGTACAAATTTGGAATCAGGACTGAAGCTTCAGTTCCTTCCAGGACAGGAGCAGTGTGCTACCATGTGTAAACAGACTGGCTATTTTCCAGTCTAGTTATGGCTATTTTTTTTTTTTTTTTTCTTATTCAGCTAAGAAATGTGTTGGAATTAGGCTTCCTTCAGGCTAGCACATCTGCCCTAGATTTACACTGGTGGTACTGGATTCATTAGGTAACATTTCACTAACTGATACATATTCCTGACTTGTGCAATTCTATCTTATTGAGGCATAAGGAATTAAACAGACTTCTCTTGAACAAAGTGTTCTACAATCACTTTTACCAGGTTTTTCTAGAACCTAACAGTTATTGTTACAGCAATCACTTTGTCATCTCCTTCGCTACTTAAAGCAAGAACAAGAACCTCACTTCTTGTGCTTCCTTGCTCCAAACCCTCATTCTGGCCTCTTTAAGTTCTCACCGTGCTCACCATTCCTGCCATATTTGATCAGCCACTCTTAGGAATCAACAGGATTCCGATGCACTTGGCCCTGATCCAGTTTGCTAGCTCACTCATCTGCCTTCCATTTGCAACTTCAAAAGTGATTTCAGAGACCATAGCTTCAGAAGCAGTTTTATTCTATGAAAGATTCCCTTCAGAACTTTTTGTCTTTGCTTGCATTTTCTGTTTGCTGCATTCAGCTACAGCCTCCACTTCAAAAATATTATGTCTCCCGGTTTAAGATTTTTCTGACTTGAGTGAAGCTGAAATGTAGACAATTACATAAATACTGCCATTAAATACTGTATCAGTCACATGGCAAGGAACTACTTCATATGACCAGTGATAGATTATGAGTAATACTCGCTGTGATTCATAGACTGGCAGCTGAGAGTAACTGACTAAAGCACTTGAGGGGTGTGAGTTTTGTATGAAAAGCCTGAAACGCCCATTAGCATATGCTGTGGTTTGTGGAATCCAGTGATTCCATCATTGACTCTGCAGAGCAGACCAGGTCCACAGCCCATGTGGTTTCCATAGAACTCCTCACACGACTGCTGCAGTTCAAGAACTGACCCTCTCTCCACCCCTGAACACATACATAACCCCCACACATACACACACATTCATCCCTCTGCCAAGACTTTAAATCAAAATCAAATATGGTTACAGCTGAGCTAGTTTGTAGGAGCCTTCTCAGAAAGTCTACTTTGGTTGCCTGCCAAGTTCCATTTTGTGCACTTACTCTTAATTAAATTGTATTTTAACACATTCTAAAGATGATGCAAAAGCTCTCCTATTTAACTGTCTAATTTTACTGGAGATGTGCAAATCAACAAACAAATTTTTATCTGTTTTCTGTCATATCTAATTAAATGCTCATCTCTGCAACGCAGAGACCACTACTCCCATGTATAGTTTCCAAGAGCACTTTAATAAGCTAATAAATATATTTCTGAATAATTTTCTGGCATTAAGATCCAAGACTGCTGCCAAGTAGAACAAAAATCATGCAGGGGAATCCTGTACAAATTTGGCAGGATTTGGATAAAACCAACAAAGGCATGTTCTGATTTCGGGGGGCAAGCCTCATGCTTCAGGAAATCAAATTATCAGATACAGGTGGTTCTCCACGGAAGGTTTTTGGGCTTGTTCTGTTTTGTTTTTGTAGCCAACTAGTTAAGCTATATAGGATTTTCTCTAGAACTACTGTTGAAGTACTACTAAATGAGGCTGCTGGTGCTAGTAAACTCTGAGCCCACCAGTAATCATTGTATTTTGGTAAAATATTTTATTGGTTTCTATTTTTCCCATCACTCAGCTTCCTGAAAGACAACAATTAGTTTCAAAATATCTGGACCACTAGCTGCAATGCAAATTAGTTCCAGTTCACTTTTACCAGCCTTTATTCTTGCTGCTTCTGGTTTAGCCTAAACCTAGATGTTTGCTTTAGGCTGAACTTGGATGACATCTTCAGCAAATGAAAAAAAAAAAAAAAAAAAAAAAAAGAAAATTAAAAAAAATGAAAAAGAGAATTTCACCCCCAAATTGCCATGCCTAATAGCAGGAAGTCTGCTCTCCCTGCAAAGTTCATTCTACTAACTAGGTATTTTCCAGAAAACAAACCCGAATAGAGATAAGTAGGGAATAAACCCTCCTAAACCAATTGCCTTGCTCCATTAATGTAGTTAAGAGAAGAGCTGTTTCTCTTGTGTTATCCATGGTTTATGACCAGCTCAGGTGGGACTGTCCCTCAGATGACAGGCTGTGTGACTGGAAGCCAGCTGAGGGAAAGCCAGAAGGTGCTGCAGAGGCTCATATGGTTTAGTTGTTCCAACATTGCTCAGCTAAAGCCCAAACGCCCTAATGTGGGCCTGTGAAACCCCTGAGGAGTTGAAGTCCTCTCCCACCTGCTCTAGGCCACCTGATGAATTTGGCATGTGGCTTACAGGGACAGGAAATATCTCTCTTTGGGATGAAAATAAACAAGAAGAATTTACCTTGGTCAGAAAAGCAGTAATACTTGCCCAAAGTAGTCAAGATCCTTATTAAAGCAACTACTGAAAAAAAACCCCCACAAATTTGGATCTTTCTATAAATTACCCTCCCCTTCAGTCCTTTAGATGAAGACACTTTACCACCATGAGTAGCTTATTCCTTTTAAAATGTGAAGCTTTCACAACTCTAATATTCTGGCCAATTGCATCCACATTTATGAGCATAAAATTATGGCACTAGAATCTATTAAAGTTTGCCTAAAATCCAAGGTCTGGTCTCTAGATTTATTATTTCTCTGCCTTCCCCTTTCATATCACATCTCTTGGAAAATGAGAGGTATGCTTAAAAATTAAATGTGAAGTAACATTACAGCAAGACTTATTCTCAACACCTGGAAGTGACTATCAATTCTGCTGGTTTTGTTTTACCTTCTCCAACTTTAATGTAGATGTTTCTTGATATTTTGAGTTCAGTGAAAGAGGTTACTGCACCATATTCCTTCTGGGCCCACTGTAGCAGATGTTCATTTTTCTCAGGAAAAAGCTTTTCTTCTGTTTCTGCTGACAAGGAGAAATTTCCCTTCTCAAACTGAACAACGGAACCTAAAGACACCTGATGGAAATAAAAACGTCTTTTTAATGTGGTTATCTGCACAGGTAGCATGTCTAAGCAATGAGATCTGTCACATCCAAAAGCATTCAATGAAAGCGATTATGGTTTATTTCAAAAAATACCTGAACTGCACATGCTTTAACATCTGCGTAACGATTCCTTCTTCAGAGATGTTTTTAAAAAATGAAGCATGCATCATCCTTAGAAATACATTGCATTAACTTGGCTGGAAAAATGAAAATGTTGTTTATAATAGTCAAAATGGAAAATCAGTAAGTAGAAGTGTAATGGGTGCTGTGGGAAAGCCTAAGATTTTGAAATACAGCTTCACTGGAGTGGCAATAGCATCATTCAAGAAAAGAAGAAGGTGCAAAGACTGGGAACTTCAAGACTGCAATGGTCTTGAAAGATAAACAAGTCATTCCAGATGTACTGCAATGCAAGATCATCCCAACAGCAACCTTTTGGTAACACTCTCCCTGTGCAGATATGGGCCAACACCTCCAGAAGATTTGGCAGCTCTCAGGAGGTCTGTATAGCAAGTGGTGAAAGCATTTCCCCATCTACACAACCTCAAGGAGCCATCACCCACACTGTACACTTCACTATCTCTTCCTACGAGGTGCCTGGGGATTGGGGCCTGCATGCCCTATCCAGGCTGGCCCTTCCATTCATATCACTAAGATCTAAAATATTAAGTCAAGAACAATTTGTGCTTGAGTGAGAAAGCACAACAAGATGAATGAGCTTTCAGATTTGAACACATCAGTGAAGATTTCCTGTAGTAGTGTGTAAGCAGTGCTTGCCCAGGTATCACACTTAGCCCATACTTCCAGACTGCTGCAGGAGACAAGGCTGCAGGAAAGTACCACCGTTTTCTTATGCTGTCCTCAGAGCAGCTGGGGAAGAAGTCTGAGTCACTCTGCTGCTCCCCTCCTCATCCTTCTACTAACCCAGATTTCTTGGGTGGAACCAAAGTATGTTTTGGGATTTTTTCCCAGCTGAAAATCCAAAACTAGTGATGATGACGATCTGAAGACTGAAAACTATATTCTAACTATTTCTAACCTGTCCTGACTGTTATTTACATGTTACAGCACGATAATGGTCATAAGGATCTGTTTGATCTTTTAAATGACAAAATACAACAAAAGCAAGTATTTAGAAGAGATTATGTGAAGTCAGGCTCCAATTACAGAAATTACCTAACTGCAACCAGCTATTACCTTCCCTGGAGCTATTGTTCACTGCACTATTTCAGGATGTTATATATTAGTTTGTTTAGCACCAATGAATGTTTGTCAAAATAGACATAAATTATACCTTTTGGCACATGGAAAAAAAATTCAAAGTTCTTCTCTGTGCCTCCAGCTATTATATTAGTATTTATTATACATATATCACATACTCTAAGAAAAGGTCTATGTAATTCAGAGTTCAATCAGGCCTGTCACCAAAAACCAGCTTAGAAATCCTTTTGCCAGAATAGTTTTCAAAGTTTAAACTAACATCTGTTTCAATTCTAAATGATCTTATTTGTTTTTCATTACTACCATAAAAGATTTATTTTAAATGAAAAAAGTCTTTATTCAGTGTAACATGAAACGCACCAGATTAGCATACTTCTCAGAAAAGAGAGCAAACTGACATTAGAGAAAATTCACCACCCCACATCTACAATACTAGGAAAAGCCAGCAATAACTTATCTTGAAAAAGCCATGGATTGATTTGAAGGGGCAATGCTCATAACACATTAAATTTTGCAGTGTGCAGTCTTGTGGGATGAAGAGCACACTGGCCCAACACCAGACAGGTCATGCAGAGACCTCTGAGCAACGTTGTCTCTTATATCTGAGACGTGAGACATCTTCGTAGAGCTCTGGCCTAACTAAAAAATCTCACATGCATAAAAATTTCAGGATTTAAGGACTTAAGCTGTTATTAATTGTTAATTGAGATATTAAAATTTCTGCTAAAATGACAGCTTTCTTCCTCAGCATGCATTTCATTTTCCATTTATTACCAAGGAAAACCTGAAAACCTTCTGCAGCACTCTGTGGCATGACAAATGTCTTCCTTCAAGACAGATGCTATCAATGAACCCCAAAGTTACCAAGTTCTACTACAGAGGAACTGACACACAGAAAGCAGAGCAACTCAGTAGTATGGAACAAACATCCTCACTAAATTATCATGCAGTAAACATCTTTAAATAAACAATAAGCTTATACTTATTTTTTTCATCACATACTTAAGTCTATTTGAAATGCTGGTTCCAGTACCAGGTTTCAGAAAGGACTGTAGAGTTCCGTTGTGCCTGCCAATGTTGAGATTTTTACTACACAGACCTAAGGCAAGGTTAAGTGAGCCAAGCACGTTATTTTTTCTGGAAAGAATTCAAGAGACTCTTCCAAAAAAGGCAACCATCACTGTTTCAACACCTGCCTTGAACATTAACTACTTACTCTTCAGAACAAACCAAAAGCAGCTCTCTAATGTAATTAGGATAAGTCAGAGCATTAAAACCAAAGAATGTTTTAAATATTTGGGAATGTATCAACAATTTTTATCTGAACACTCATTACAAAGCTGACTGGGTGATTAAGAAACTGCTGCCACATACCCTTTTATCTCCTCACTTCATCTCCTTCAGTGGTTACTTTCAGAGGGTGCAGAGTCGAAAACACACCCCAGCCCTATTTCTTCCTGTTGTTGTGAGGACATTAGAAGTAACTGTACCAGAAACATCCTCTGTTGCTGTGTTCACCTACATGTCCTGTCATATTTCTGAGGCTAAAGTAGGAAACTTCCAAGCTTGACATGGAAAATCAGTTTGCAAGATACTGGCCACTGCCACTAACCACAGCAAGGCCTACAGTGCAAAGGGCTCTTCTGCGGTAAGAGGAAATAAGGATCAAGTACAGTATTTTGAAAATTTGCTACCTAAACATAAGTATTCTACTGAAGAAAAAAACATGTTTAGGTATATATCTCAATTACACACACTACTACCCTGCTGACCATTGGGGGAAACAGGGATTGTTATTCCTTTGCACTGTACAGAGGCAAGGAAACATGTACCCTTCATGCTGGGGAAAAAAAACAAACAAAAAAACCACCACCTTTATATATCCCTGAAGAAAACTTTCCAGTCCTACAAAATTGCCCTTGCAAGGCTGCCATGGTAGTTCAGAAAATCAGCAACCCAGCAGAAGTGCCAAACGGCATAAATTACTATACCTCAGAAGGAACAACTTTCAGAACCAAACCTGAGTCATCTCAAATACATACACTGGTGAGTGTGAACACTGTACACACTCAAAAGAGTGTCTTCTGTTTCCTATTTTACTTACTTCTTTCTCTCCTTTTAAATGTTTATGGTCTTTTTTTTTAACAAACTTTGAACCTGATCCAGGGGGGATATTTACTTTGTTTGCTTTATGACATTTTAAGTATTTAATGTAGTTATAATTTAGAACTCCCAAGCAGGAAGCAAGCTCATAATTTAGCCTTAAGAGAGAGGCAGGCACCTTTGGGAGATTACTCAAAATACAAAGTTAAATGTCCACAGCTACACAGTGTGAACTAATCCCTACCCTCACAGCACAGCTACTCCACTATCCACCAAGGCCCTTCCAGCACAAGTGACCAACAAAGCCATCTATAACGCCAAGGCTGAGGCAAATATATTAGGATAAAAGCAGCATCCTTCATGTTTTTATATAAGCCATATGCATTATTAGACCTGTGGCAGAACATGTAGGAAAAGAGTAAATCTGCAGAGAACAAAAATTAAAAAACTTAAACTGACTTTCAGAGCAGCCCACATGGGGTTCCAACTCAGCTGGTGTTTTTTTACAATGTTCTTCAATGTGCTTTGGTCTCCTTACAGAGGAAAAGTAAAGCCATGGAGAAATACCAAGCATTTGGAGATGCAAAAAAAATTATCCTTTGTTGTTCATAAAACCACATACAGCATAGAGTAATTACCAGGGCAATGATTCTCTTCAGTAAGTCACGAAGAAACATACTGCTTTTGAAATGAACTACAACATTTGTTGCACCTCTCAGCTTTGTACAGCCCTTACCAGCCACAGAAGTGCAATGCTTTCAGGCAGTCGTAAATTTTTTCATTTTCAAACATTCATTTAATGTTCTCGTGACCACTCACGGTCATCACAAAATTCCACTTCCAGTTTTCACATTTTTTAAAACAAACATGTACAAGAAGCAGCATTCTCCTATTTACATTGTAGATTTTAATTCTGCTTCCTAGGAGATGCTCAGTTCACCAACTGGCTTTGTTAATGTTTGGTTTTGGGTTTTGTTTTGGATTTTTTTTTTTCCTCCTGGGTGGACAGTTGGACTTGATGATCTTAGTGGTCATTTCCAACCATGACAATTCTATATGATTTAGAGCTGCTCAGTATTTTCTCAGGCTGAAAGAAGAACCTTGTGGGATCTGATTCTTGCACATCTTAATGTATCTAGAAAGAAGATCCTGGGGTTTTCCAAAGCTGAAACTATGTCAAGACAAGTGCAAATTTCAAATCCCTCATGAAACCATTACTAGAAGGACAAAAAGGAGTTTAAAAGGAAGATCTGTTCCCAAAGTTTAGTGCTCAGGAGGAGTTTAATTGTAGCCATGTAATTCCACACAACTCTCTTTAATCTAACAACATCTCAATAGACTCGAGGTAACACTTGTTTAATCAGAACAAACCAAGGCAGCAGAAGCTTTTCCAGGGATGCTGTTTCAAGTTAGATTCAATTTAATGGAAGAAAAGGGGAGAATTAAAGCATATCTACATATATATGCAACTGCAGCTATAGTTTCCACTGGAATTGATGACTCACAACCTGTTGTGATTTATCTCCATGTCACTGACACCAATACTCTGCCAAAATCTGCTGCCTGCTTCTGTAAACTTCCACTAGGTAAATCCCGCTAACTGAAGCAAGCAAAGGGAAGGAGACATGGCCATAAAAAAGGGAAAAGACCATCACAGCTGCCTCTTCTAGGCCCTTCAGTCTCCTGCCCACTCTTGAAGCTGAAACATCAACCAATAAAGCCTGAGTTTTGCAGGATGGCTTAAATCACCAGGGACAGGGAAAGATCTACTATGAAATATGTGATGCTCTTAGTGAACCAAAAAAACCACAGGACTTGAACCTCCTGTCAAAGGAGAAACTAAGGCACAATGATCCACCTTGCTTCCTCAGAAATTTACTGGCAAGTTGGTATTTTTGAGATATTTCTGCCCAATCCAAAGTGCTTACAGTAAAAGCAGAGGGCACCTAAATATAATAAAATTGCCCTATTTTGAGACATCACGCTGCTACATACAGACATTTCACTATATGCTGCATATTTGCTTCATGTACTGTATCTTGTTTCCTAAGTCAAAAATACAGCTTCTCTCCTGTACCGCCTTCATGAAGCTAGGTTTGAATGTAAGAAGAAAAGGAGAAAAAACCAAAACAGAACAAAAAAACCCACCCTAGATATTTAAAGATGCCTTACTAAGGCTATTGTACATTTAAACTCCTTTAACTGAATGTGGACAATGCATCACTTCCAAATGTGTATTCACCACCCTGTAATTTTCTGCCAACTGTACTTGTGACAAAATCCTTCCACGTTATTGCCAAGAATGTAAGAACTACCACCATATGAACAACCACCATACATAGCCTGAGGTCCTCCTGGTATTTCTGGAAGTAAACCAGTTACACAGACTAGAAAAGCAGGATTTTACAGGCAGTTGAATCAGGTCAAGAGACAACTCTCCAGGGAAGTTTACTATTGTGAAAAGCACAAAAAGAGTTACTATTTACTAAACACTGTTTTAATTAGACACTTAATGTTATTTTCACATTCTTTCAAAAGGCAAGGAAACGGTGTGGGGAGAGGAAGGGGGAATATGAATTATGCCAAGTGGAAAAGGGCAACTACAGGATTATTTCCAGCTGGAGTAGAAGAATGATGATGATTTACCAAAAAAAAAATAACTCGGGATTCTATAGAAATGTAAATGTCCTTTTAACTTCCTCTTCACACTGTTACATAACACTGAAAATCTACTGCTTTTATTTTGAATAATGAAAAGTCACTATTTATACCAAATTTATCACTAGTCATGCATTTCCTACCCTTTCACACTCTTCTAGCAGAGTACTCTGTTCACATCTGGGGCTGTTTAACCAGTGATTGGAAATTTAGCCTCCTGATTTCCCGTTAAATACTAGGCACAGGAAAACAAATAACACTTGTTTTTCAGTGAGCTTTGTCAGTCATCCAAAATCTAGTGCAAACCATAGAACAGCCGGTGGTTTGGTGGCAGAGACCCAAAATATGTGAACCCTATTTTCACGAGGTGAAAGGAATAACCAGCTATTGGCTGAAGTAGTAAGATCCCAGCTTTTTTCTTTTTTAGAAATACAGAAATTATTAATAAACTCTTCACACTATCACTTTAAAGCTTTTATTTTTTCTTTTCAAATCTCAGGCCAAGAGCATGTGATCTGGTTTTGTATATCATTACTGCTGTTGCTTCCTCCATTTTACTAACTTAATACACATGTTCAGGCCTATTAAAAGGGTTCTAGTGAGTAAGGTTATTTGCTCACATAAGTGCTTTCTCATCCATAATTCTTACTCATTCAATCGCCTGAATAACTGACTCAGAAAAAGAGCTGAATTATCACATCTTAAATAAGATTACATAGAATCACACATGTAGATATTGAAGAGATTTTTTTAATCTATTCTAACAGTGATTTCTGTCAGGATACCACAAAGGATTGGGTCCCTGCTTTCCTTGATCTGATTCTCACTACTTTCAGTTGCCCAGTGAAGACATTCCTACATTATAAAAGCAATTGAGAAAGCTACCCAATCCAAGGAAAAAATTACTACTTGCTGAGTAGCACCTATAAAACCCACTTTCTGGGCAGTTTCATACAACTTCTGGTTCTCTGCCAAGACATGTTTGCAATAAACCACTTTTAGGGAAGGAGAGAAATAATAACTTGATGGAAAGGGAGACAATTATTTAGTTATATGAAAATTTAAATGTGTTATGGTGCAAGAGGTCTGACAAGGTTTCTCTGCAAGACTGACCTGTAACAAGATAAGAGGTAAAATAATTTTCTACAGGTGTTGTGTATCTTATGTATAATTGCGGTCTGTCAGAATCTAACCAGCCTAATCACCAGTGAAGATGCTCTTCAACTTCCTCTCCCGCTACCCATTTATGATACAATTTTGGCATTTATTTCCTGCTGAGGAAAAAAACCAACAACTGAGCAACTTAGCACAGATGCTAAGTATCCCCCTTGCTGAACTAAGCAAACCTTTCCACCCATGAACTGTGCTTCTGAGTGATGAGGGGGCTGATGGTCCAGCCTAGAAACACTTCAAAAGAAAATGCCCATTCCTAACCTGTTGTATTTTTGTAACATGCAAAAACATCCAATCAGACTAATATGACTAGATACATTAGTAATCAAAGTGGTGATTTTCATTTATTTAATTGAAATACAATTTCACAGAATCATAGAATGCCAGGTTGAAAGGGACCTCAAGGATCACCTGGTCCAATCTTTTTAGTTAATACTATAGTTTATATGAGATGGCTCAGTACCCTGTTAAACTGAGACTGGAGTTATATTCTTTGTTAGAAATAACTTTGAATCTTCCAGTACCATTAAGTTGTACATTTTATTTATTTATTCAAATGCACTCCCTGTAACATTTTAAGAACTTTGTTATGATGCTTTATAGGGAAAACCAGCAGCTAGTAAGAAAAAGAAATAAACAGCTAGGACTTCACTAATGGTTACAGGACCCTTTAACTACAAACTTTGACCTGACTCCAGGGATGCTGTCTTTATCAGCAGTTAAGTCCCAGAAGTTGCCATTTAAACTTTTTATATACTACTTACCTTTCTAAATAGGGATCAATCAAGGAAACAGTGCAATTCATACATTAGATACAGTATATTAATACAATTGTGAATGAATGTATTGTATGAAGAGTCATAAGGAGAAGCTGGGAAGTCAATGACTATCCTGCCTGAGGCTTCCATAGAGACAGACACAATAGTTATCACATTCCTATGGTATGCGTGACACAGATTTCTGTTTTGGGTACAGAATTCATGGCCATGACAAACTTTTTTAAAAAATTTGAAATCTTCAAATACTCTGTTTTCTGGCTTGGCTATATAGTTAAGGAGAAAGAACATGACAGAGCTGCAGAAGTATACCCTTGTCAAAGAATGGCCGAGGACACAAGCTATGCACTCAGCTCCCTTGGAGCTGTGATTTACGCTCCTAGGCTCAATTCTCCTAAACCTACTGAAGGATCTGGCAAGAAAGCAGGGAGCCTCTCCACTACTCAAGTAGAAGCTGTACATCCATCTGCCCTACAACTCATCTGAAACAAGAACTCCTGAATCTGCAACAGTCTCCTCTAGGCTAGAGGCAGTCCCAGGGATTGCAGCCTGGCATGGCTCAACACAGCCAAACAACTTTGCTGCAAAACTAAGCTCTTCAATTTCTTTTCAGCACATTGCACTCACCCAAAGGTGCCGCAAGAATTTATCCAGGATTTCCCAAGTTTTCTGTGCTGCATGATTCTGTGATCGTTTTTCAGAAGGGTTTTGGGAAAACAATGAATTTGTCCTTGTGAGCAAAGCGAAACTGCAGAAAAGACATGGATGATCACAACAGTTTAAGTTGTTCAGCCTGTAACCTCATGGTCTATCATCCCAAGTCACACGAGGTACTGAGAAACTTGAACATGAAAACTAGGGAGGCTGATGAGCCTCTGATAGGAGACTGAAGTTAGCTTACATTTGCAGCAAAAATATTGCCTTATAGAGAGAACACAGAAAATTATGCTCTGGAGTGTGAGGGACTGCAGGGACTAAACTGGGAGAGGTACCATGATATTTTTTGTTTTGCTACCTCATTCTTCAAGCTCTTTATAAGAAAAACAGAAATCTTAACACAGTGGAAGGAAGAATACATAAACTACCTGACACTTGAAAAGATTCAAGATCATTGAGGAGAGCTATTCAGATGTTTAAACATGACTAGGGATGGGTCAACACTGAAAGCCAGTTCACTCCCTGCAGTGGAAAGGCAAGCTCTGGTAACTGCACAGGTTGTGGGGAGTAGTGTTATCCCAGTGCCACAGGCACGTGCTGGGACAATGGCATGAGGCTCCCCTACTTCCAGCCCTTACTGTGATCAGCAGAGCCTAAGAGAGGCTGGAGTGCTAAGAGGAGGCCTTTGAGTGCCACCAATTGAAACCTGAACCTGTAGCATCTACCAGATTCTCCTCCCCCTCCTAAGACTCAGCCCATCCCGTCCAGCAGCATCAGCAGCCAGGTTTGCTGTGACACTTCCTGAGGTCAGACAACTTGTATGGCACAAATCTCAAGTGCTGCTGCTCACATTTTCAAGCCTGTCTTTGCAACCAGGAGAGCTTGAAATGGTTTTCTGAAGCAAACACTTAGCTAATTGTAGTTTTGGCAGCTGAGGCCTTAAGCACATTCCTATTGTTCCTATGCCTTAATGCAGGCTGCTGAAGCCCCGCTGAGCCAAACCAAGCAAGCCCAGCATGCACACAGCCTGAACACCAGCACAGTCTGCTGAGTGGAAATGGATGGCTCTCAGCAGAGCACCACTTGGCTTCCACAGGCAAGGGGAGGGGAGATGAAAAAGCCTGGAGGAGGAGGAGAGGGAAGGAGAGGGAAGGAGAGGGGCAGACATAGCTGAACACAAACTAGATTATATGGTATGGGAGTGATGATGTAGCAATTATAGGTTTAAAAAACAAACCAACAAAATCTAAAAAAAACCACCACAAAACGCTAAAACCTACTAAACTGAAAGTCCAAGACCTGATTAACTCATGAAAGGTGCCGTTTCTTTTTGCCAGGAGAGGACTAAAGACTCTTAACATACAGCTGTTCATCATCTTGTTTCTCAGTTATTTTATGAGCAGACCTGAACTATAGTGGTTGCAGTAAGGACATATAGCAGGAACAGTCAACAAGACAATAACAGTCAAATGTGTCAAACACAGTAATGACAAAATCTGAGTTTGTGAATACCTTAGAGTACAAACAAGTCCATGTTCTTTGCACTGGACAGTAATACAATGCACTGGGAACAGGACAGAATACTTCTAAGTCCAAAACATCAAGAGTACTCCTACTCTTGTACCCTGATGATGGGAAAAAGAAACCTTTTGGTGCCCAGCAAGTGATAGGGCTCTTGGTGCACCCAGGAGTGTCACCACCACAACAGGCCAACTAGGAGAGCAGTGTCTCTTTCCCAGTGTACTAATGCTGCAGCACTGTCCATCTTCTTCTCCTTATGCACAGTGACGCTGGTAAGTTCCCATCTGGAACTGCAGAAGCAGTCTTGCCTACCACTTTCTACTGATTTGCAGGAGCAAAATTAAACCCTGTAAGGATACAGCTAAAAACTATCAAATTCAGTTCTGAATTTAATAAAGAAGACTCATGATTAGACATGATGTCACACATTAAAAATTTAATCCAAACAATTTGTCTGTTTCACTACAAATAGCAAACTTGAATGTCCTGGCAAACTGTAAGAACATGATTTACAAATACTAGGTAATGTTTGGATCCAACATTATAAGCAGTGCTCCAGTATTTCTGAGAAACAAAAATGACTTCATTCTGCACTTAGCTCGTTCATTTCAATAGACCAAGCTTCATTAGAGATAACAACCCTAAATGTACATACTGAGCTCAATGCATACAGACTTCTGTTTTGGTCAGGGACCACACAACTAGCATTTACCCTTAGTATGTCTCATTTTTTTAAGTTTTTTTGCACTGCAGTACTATTAAACTTCTAATCAGGACTGGCAATCTACTATAACCTCACAGCTTTCTGCACTGGAATAGCTGCTAGTGTTAATAAACACATGATATATGGATTCTGAAAAAGCAGTGTTGGGCTTTTTTCCTTGAACTCACATAACAAGTAATTGGGTACTTTTTCCAAACTGCTTTGCCCTGCCACCTAACTGTTCCCCAGAGCCCTACACTGAAACTTGACCTCTTGTTAACTTGATTTTTTTTTAATGTATGTTTAAAAACTTTCCAAATGAACGCCATTAACTCTAAGTCTTGCACAACAAGTAGCTACGTTACAGAGCAGGCCAGAGGCCTGTGTACACTTACAAAGAAAACTCTTCGGATTCCAGGTGCCAGTCTTTCTGTTTTCAGCTTCCACACCAGAGGCAAAGGAGAGTTGAGAAGAAACACCAGAGGCTTCTGGTGAATATGCACTGATGAAATTGGATTCAAATGTAACGTGACCTACACAGAAACACAGAAATACATTAATACTTCCTTGTAAGTTTCAAAACCAAAGTGGAATTGGAAATAATGAATCATAGGTAACTTGTAGATACGTTGTGGCTTCTAGCATTCAGACCTCTTGACCCAAGATTACAGAATAATCTACCTCCTAAAAAAAAATATTATCAGTCAACAGAGCACAGATAATGTAAAGAATGAAACAGTTAACATTTGTGCTCTATGGTTGCAAAGCACTGCTAAAGTGTTTAAGAAAACCTTGGCAAGCGCTGATGAAAAATAGCTTACACAAAAGGTCAAACCACTAAGCTGAGAGTTGGAGAACAAGAAGATAAAAAGAATTGCAAAGCAAACTCCAATTTCTGGTTTCTAGATGGTAGCCTACAAAGCTGGCATGGAGTAGGAACCCCATCTGTCGATGCTATTAGGGCATAAATCTAACCTGCAAAACAAATAAAACTAAACAAACAAAAAAAGAGGAGGAACAAATCCAGACACACAAGCAAGCACCACACTAGTTCATGGAAGGAATTTCAACAGGAATTTTAACACACACTAAGAAAATGCCTGTCTTCAGGGACTAAATGGATACACAGGGAAAATTATCCCAGGAAATTGAACAACTGAGGAAACCTCTGTTGGAGGTGATATTTAAGCAACCAGATTGTGGATGCTGGAAGCCCCTCCTGCCCAGCTCCTCCAGTGCCACCCTTCTACAAAGGGGCCAATGTGGGGCAAAACCCATGACAGATAATAGCTTGTCAGTTTTTAGCATGTAACATCTGACCACATCTTCCAGGGATGACATTTGTCTCCATTTTCTGCCTCAAAAGAATAAAATACCTCCTCTGAGGAAAATGCAGAGTGTTAGCACTCTGAATGCTAACAGGATGACAGACTTCAAATGCCAAACAGTCATGATCTTAGCTATAAAAACCACTTTACAGTATCAGATTACAGAGTCAAAATTATTCTTGTTAGCTGAAAATAACAGAGATTAAGTTATTTGTTTTACAAGGTTCTTACCTTGTTGTTCTGTCTAGAATTGGTGAGGCAAAAGTGGAAAGAAAAAGGTGTTTAGAACTGCTATGAAATTCACAGCCATTAAAAAGCTTTAATTCTTGTGGTTTTTCAGCTGTACTTACAGCTAATTAGTAATAAGCAGCTTAAGCTATTAAATATAATTAGCTTGTTCTAGGTTTATGTTTTCTTACAAAGCAATAAAAGTACTGTAATCTAAGTTTACCTAAGTAGCCAAGTTCTATCTTCAACACGTTATCTTGCCTGATCTGCCAAATATGACTTGAAATTTTAATGAATTATTTTATTTTTTCCAACTCCAAATAGAAAAAAAGTGCAGAAAGTTTTACACTCTCCAAACTTCAAAATGTCAAAAAGACAATCTATTACACTAGATGGAGTAAATATTAAACACATCCACTCATCATATGCATCCATATCCACATTTTCACAACCAATGATAAATGGTTTCTTCTGACCCTAAAGGAAGTAAACAGTAATGTAAATATTGATTAAATTATCTACAATATAGGTTTATGTATGTAAAAAACCAAAAATACAAAACCAGTAACAATCCTCTCACACAGGCACACAGCTTGGGTTTGCACCTAGGGTTTTTTATCAGAATGTCAAGTCTATGCAAAGAAGAGACTTATATTAGAAATATTTAAAAAAAAATAATAATCTTTAAACCCCTTGGTATTTATTAAAACCAGAAATGATAAAAGAAATATAACAGACTCTGAAAATTTCATTTCAGAACTAGCTAGGTCAAGTCCTCTGGGTAATAAGGAAATGGAGATGTATCTCTGTTTCAGCTGATCTCTGACAAGTTTATTCAAAGGCAACATCAGTCACACAAGACAGATGTTTTAGACTTCATGAAAATTTCTGCCTCTTGGTTTTGTCACATGAGAGAGCATGCAGAGCACTGATAGTACATTAGTGAGAAAATCAGAGACTCTTTGCAACTGGATGTACTATCAGATTTTGTAGTTGCTGCTCCTTTAGACTTTGGAAATTAAATATGTATATAATATACACATGATTATTTTCCATACATGTATGGAAACAACAAAGTTTGAGCTGTATTCAGAAGTGGCAATATAGTTATCCATGCCTTTGGCTGGAAATGTAGGATAAGTTATATCACACAATGGAATTTTCCTATACATCTGCCTGAAAAGTGCAGACTGATCCTTTAGAAAAGCTACAGGACTTTAACACAATGCCAATTAATGCTTCATAAGTAAATCAGGTGTTCCTGTGAAAATTTTCAGAATAACTCTATTTTGCTTTACTGCACTCCTCAGTTTGCTCATGAGTAAGACAGCAACAAAACACAACGTAGAATTCATATTCCTAAACTTAAGAATCCAGTTAACGTGAGTATGTTCCTGCAGAAGACAGTCACTGCATTGCTTGGCATATACATTCCCTGTCACTATACTTCTTGGCATAACAGAGTCCTCAGCACCAGCATGGTTTTCCAGACTAAAAAAAAAACAAACCCACAAAGTTGCTCAACAACTGCTCAGGACCATCTTGGTCATCCCATTTTTCATAATTCATTTTTGCTTCAGAGCTAGGTCTGCTGAGGAGCAGCCAGGCAGCTTACCCTGAATGTGACTGTTCCCACTGAGAAGTTGTACTAAATATACAGACTTCTTATAGTGTAACTACTTCCCCCAATCACTGTCTGTGCTTGGTGATATATAACAGTGGTATCTATTATGGGATACTTTTTCCTGGTCCTTGGAAAGATTTTCAAGCAAACTTTTGGGGCATTACTAGTATTCAAGAGCTTTTTGCCAACAACCTAGCTGCCAAGCATACGGGTTTTACCTTGTTGCTGGGCTATCACACCATCTTATCAGTCCAAGAAGGGAAAGCATGGTCAAAACAGCCCACCAGAGAGGTGTGTGGAAGGCAACAGTTTGAACTGGGGAGTCCAGGTAAGAGCCTAGACTTCGACTCTGCACCAGAGGTACCTAAATGCCTCTTCCACTCCTGCCTTAAAGACTCAAAGGCTTAATGGGACTCTAAGGTGCAACGAGCTGGTGACATTGACACAAGCCAAGTTCCAAGCTTCAGCTGTCCTAGCACCCCTGGCATGACAGCTTCCCTCTCTCTAGCTCTGTCTTAAGCTTTCTGCTGCTTCATCCACGCTCCCAACTTCTTGCCACTCTTGCTAACTTCTGGCATGGCTGTTTTGATCCATAGCAGTGGAATATCTTCATCCCTACTCTCTACGGTAATATGTCTCACCAAAAAGTATTTTATGTTAGAGTGCCCCCACTGTGGCTCAGGGTAAACCATATATTGGCTGAATCTAAGTGGTGCTCCTCTTCCCATGGTCACCTTTCTGTCTCAATTCAACTCATGAGATCTTTCTCAAATGTGCAGACACTTCATAGCACCTCTAAACACTCCACAAATTAACAGAAAAGAACTGGATCACCTCAAACCACCAAACAATTTTTCTAATTAATAATAGAAGAGCGAACCAGAAAATGTCCCTTTCCTTTCGTATTTTCACTGGCAAAATCCATTAAATACTTAAGTATTGCCCAGAAACCCCATCATAAACCAGTCTTATATGTGTTCAGCACAGACAGACATGAATACATGGTGGGAAATTCCAAACTCATTGAATTCTGGTAGAATTAATTATTTTTCTAAACTCCAATATAAGCTTTTTTTTTTTTTTTAATATGAGGTATCTAAAATGAGATACTCTCCATCCATTCTTATAAGTTCTAAGAAGCTTATAAAATACATACTTTGCACTTACCTGCCACATACTACCTCAGTCAAAGCATCTCAGACAGCTCTATGAGCATTTTTGTCAAACAACATCAAAAGAAGGTTAAACCAGAATCATTAAATGGATTAAAGCACTTATAAGCCACCTAGTCCATTTAACAAGCAGGTGCCATTAGTCTGTCCAGGTTATTTTTAAAACATACTAATGGACAGCACATTAACCAAGCAGATAGTAGCACAGCAACAGCACAGAACCTAAGTCAATGTGGTCCAACATATCCCTTGCTCTCAGGGTTCATTTGGTCACTGAGCAGTTGCATAGCTAGCATGTTCCTTGTGCAATCAGTAGTTAGGCCAAACCTTTTGGACTTGTGGCTTAGCAAGGGTCCTCTCAGCAAGGCCCAGCTCCAGCAGCTGTCTGCCAGAGCAAGCTGCCCTTCTTGCACTCAGGCTGATTCATGGCCTCCTTTGAAACATACTCCTTCATCACTTACTTGTGATGACTACAACTTGGTCATAGGTGAAAATTAAGATTAAAGCTATTCTAAAAATCTTACAACAAAACCTACAAATTAATTTTTTAAAAGTATCCCAACAATAAAGCATTTAACTGTGACTGGGACATGAACCACAGAGAAATTTGGCATTTTTGCTAGAATACATTTTTCAGTGTATGTTATAAAAAGTGTTAAAAAAAAAAAAAGGACTTCAAGATCCCATATTTCATCGGTACCACATCTATCAAACTTACACTGGCATTACTTAGCCAGCTGTATTTCTGTGCATTTGTACTGGTCCCCACTGACGGCACTCTCTGCAGAGTTCCTTTAAGGTCTCCAGCAGCAGTGAAGTTAACGCTGCTGCAGAGGCTCCTCTGTCCCCAGAGATCAGTTTCAAGGAAGGCTGAGTATCACCACAGAAACCAACTACAAAAACAGTCTACGGGCTCCTGCCCCGTTACTCTGGGAAAGCAATTTGTACTACGTGAAAGGCAAGGGCACAAATGCTGAAAATGGATCAAAGTAAACACTGCTGTTAAAGTCCCATTTTGTTTTGCTGACTTCAAGGCATCAAATCGCAGACTCTGTTTTGTTCTAAAAAGCTGAAAATCAAGTGCCAAGGATTTGTAAGGTTGAATTAACTATTCTAATGTGAAGGCCTTTAGAGAAATTCATAGAACATTTTCCAAAACAGCCATGACAAATTTGTGCTAATAAACCAGGACAAAATATGCTGGGCTGTATTGAATTGCACTGCCCATGCTAGAGCAGCTGTTTTCTAAAAGGGAAGAGGAAAAATAATTTTAACTTTCAGATAATAGAAACACACTTTCTGACTTATAAATGATGCACTAAGGATGAATTTATGGCACTTTAGCTCATTATTCAGCTGCAAAGATTAAGTTAACTAGTACAAAAGCAGACAAACTTTAGAATGAAAATTTTTAAATTTGTATCTATTGCTGCCTTCTGCAAGTATTATCACCCTTTTTGTTAACATAATATTTATAGGACAAATTATTCCGGTATTGCAACAGCTAAAGAAACTAATATGAAAAAACTTATCTTTACGGTGTGTATTATCCAATATATGAGGAACAGAATTCCAAATGAAATTAACTTGAAAAATATAAGGCTGATAAAAACATAAAGCTGTAAAATAATTCAGTCAAGGATTTATCCATGAATCCACCTTGCAGGATCTAGTACTGCAACACTCTTCCAGAGGGTTTATTGTTCACTTCACGAAAAATCCCCAGGCCAATATTTTTCTTTTTAAGATTAAAGCAAAGAAAAAGTGTATTCTTTAGGCAGATACTGTGAATTCAAAATGGAAGACTTTTTTTTCCTTGAATTTATGCTATGCTGATTGAATATTGCATTACAGATTTGATACCAAGCCAGCTATAGTAGATTGCAATGTTCAGCTTTCAGTAGCCAACAGTTTCCAAGAGAGTTTGCTGATTTTTCCAGGAAACACAAATTATGTTCACATGGTGTTACTACTTAAAGGTAATTTTGCTGAAAGTGTTCAACTTTTCAAAGAAAGCAGACAGTGTCTGCAAAAGCGCATCTGCTCAGCTCTGCCAACCAGATCTAATTTTCACATGCTATCCCCACGTTGGGCAGTTGCAGTGACTGGTCCCACAGTTGGATCAATGGAAAGCCTGAGCCCAGCAGTGTAAGGCTGGGATCACATTGCCCATTCCTCCTGTGACCCATACTAGATGCTCAGGCTTCCAAAGATTAAATGAAAACATTTGTGCCATCTGCCCTTCCACAAAGCAATCAGGCTTCCCAGCACTTGAGACCTAAAAACATGAGGTTTTGCTCAGTTTTGCATAAATCAGTAGATGTCGATACTGTTCGCATGCCACATAATTAATCCTATGGGGAAAGTCCTCCTTTCATACATTTTGTGGGAAAACTTCTTGTTGGCTTTAAATCTGTTTAAGGACACAGGATCCATTGCTGTAAGCTGCCAGTACAGCATGTCCCCCTACTGTTGTAAGTGGCCTATTCACAAAAGAGTACCACATTAGACAAAGTTTCACTTAAACAATTAAGGCCAAAGACTCATGTGAGAAGGAAACACTTGCCCAGACAATATTCTATTCTGCACTTAAAGGTACATATATTGCAGATCTAAGATTTTCTTCAGTGAATCAGCTGGGCTGCAAATTTAGTTTAATTTTATACTCCTCTTGCCTTCTACCACCCCTAAACCATTACTAGATAGTTGTCTAACATGATGTCCAATGCCATGAAGAAAAAAAAAAAGGCAGAAGGAAGGATCACTACTAAGTTGGGGGTATATGAGTACATACTAAAAAAGCAGCATCTGTCCCAGTGAAAATATTTCTTAAACTGACATATAAAAAGACATGACAAACTTCTGCCAGGACCACTTTCCTTAGATGCAGTTAGGGCATTCTGAGCTAATCTACACAGGCTTTTCCAGGTAAATACAAGTTTCCTCTGCTTGAAGTTTCAACAAGCTAGATAGGTGCTAGCCACCCAAGCAGAAATTTCATAGCTGCATTAATGTACCACTACTGTATTAATATATTTTTACTCACAACAGGTCTTGTTAGTCATATCTCAGTATGATAACCATGGGTTCAGAGATTCAGTAGTAGCACCATCTCATCTCTACCCAGGCTCTGGCAGTAGACACAGCAAGTTCATAGTTCAGCTGCAAAACACCATGCAGATGTGACACAGCACATGTATCATAAGAACATCAGGACAAAACTGGAATCTTGGTACAGAATTTCCAAATCTCAGAGTAAACCTTAAACAGATGAACACCCTACTTTCCACTGTTTCAAAAGCTGCAGGTGGGGAAGGGGAAGAGGCTGAGACAATAAGGCTTCACAGAGCACGAGAAGATTACAAACAAACATGAAATAGATTATGGAAAGACTGCAAGACAAAGGGTTATGCCATTTGAAAACTCCCACACATAAAATAATTTGCTCCTCAAAGGTTTTGCAGCCAGACCTCACATAGCACCAGATGACTGAAAAAAAGCAACATCCTTCTACAGGTGGCTTTTAGAGAAGCACAGTCACACGGGGAAGTTCATAGTTTTATTTGACGTGTAAAACTACATTCTTGCTTTCCAAGCCTGGGTAAAGAGCAGCATGTGTGCATGAGTCATAAAAAAATGCAAACCTAAGCAGCAGCACCAGATTTAGGAAACAGCTTTATTTACTTTATTGTCAGCAACCCACTAGTCCAAGTAAGAGTTTGTGCAAGTGTGTGTCTGTAATACATACACTCACAAATTTAGAAATTAGAAATTAAAATACAAAGGAAAATATTAGAAATTAAATACAAAGGAAACTGCTGTCAGAAGATGAAAAGTAACCATAACTAATACATTGTCTCTCTACTGCCCTGGGCCAGGCCCTTATTCTACCCAATTTATTTTTATTTTCAAACTTCAAAAAATAATCAGAGCTGTTATTCTCTGTACAAACAAAACAGTATTTTGGGATATTTCAAAGACTGAACTTACAATGCTGGCTAAATGGAAAAAAACCCACCAAACCCCTGAGGAATCAAATTTTGTATTTAACCAGGCCTACCCATCTGACTACTCACATCTGCATACACTTGCAGAATCAAAGCCATGAAAACTGACAAAATCCTCCAAAAGATGTTACTGAGGCCATCATGCAAGTATTTTCTTGCACATTTATGCCATTCCACACACTTATCTGCACTGTCTTGCTGATTCTTGCCTGAAAACATTTACTGAAGAAGATACTGGCTTTCTTTCCTGCTAACGGTGTAAGAACAGACTGCAGCTCCTTGCATGCAGTATTTTCCATGTAGCTTCATGAACATTCTCAGTGTTCAATTTACCTCACTGAAAGTATCACTTGAAACGCAGTTAATGGAGGAAAACAATGCATGTTCCAATGGTTCATTCTAAAAAAAGGATACCTACAAAGCAAATGCCACCATGCTTCTCTGCAAAACTACTGTCATACAGAGTCATATTTCCCACCAGACCTCAAATCTTCGCTTGTGTATTCATATGCACTAGCAGATTGTGTCTGTGCAGAAGTGAAGACTCTGCCTTCTTGGGTGATGACAGAAGAATGAGTTAGACTTCAACCAGTCTTCAGGGTTACAGATAGCAATTATCTCCAGAAAGGTGACAGATTTTGATACTTTTCCCTTACTGATGAGGTTGTCACCAAATACTGCCTCTCACCTAGAAACACTTTACTGCCCCCATCATGTTTATCACACAGCACGAGCTCCAATCATAATAAAATATTGCTGCATTATAAATGGACACAGCAATTGTTAGAGACACTATCAGCTATAAATCACCTATAATTATTTCAAACTTTTTCAACAATTAAGGTTTCAGATGTTTCTACCTCACAGTGGTGCTATTTTTGCATCTTCTTTAAAGAACAAGTTTTATTGCTGTAAAAATACTCCATTTGTTTTGTGGGGAAAATTAGAGACTCTTCTAGAGAAACACAAACTTGAGTATATAAGTGTTATCAAAAGCACGATCTACATAAAAAACCCAATTAAAACATTTGTTCCTCTTCCTGTATCTCGCCACTGCAAGATTTTACTTTTTCAGCTGATACAGGAGCATGGCTGTCCGGCACAGCAAGCTCCACATAATTTATGTTGGAAATTTTCCCTGATGCTGGGAGGTTGGAGGAGAACAACTTCATTAATTTCAGCTTTTGGTTCAAACAGACACTCAAGAGAACAATATAAACACAACCACTCATGACAAGTGTTGCTTACACACACAAACAAATGTACTAGCCCAAAGCTAGCCTGGACCCTGTCCATCAAGTTTGTGATAAACAGACTCCTGGAGATGTCATCATTTCCTTAATTATCCTTTCCTGGGGAAAGTAACTATAGACAAAGCAGTAATTTATAAATACTCCAAGGTATGTCAGATATGTCAGTTTTGAGGAGGGACCTAGCAATCAAGAATGTGAATCACAATTTATGATCAAAGTGAAAACACATGCTTGAAAGAACATGTAAGTGCATGTACACACTGTTCTTACACACAATTGAGAGATGTAGAGGGAAGAAGAAGAGTTAATCTAGTAAAGACAGCAGCAGGAGCCCTGTTTCTCTCTACAGTCCTGCAACAGCACATCAGTACCCATAGGTACTCATAGCTGAGGAAAACATGATTTTCATCTTCCAACAGGTAGTTCTAAAGAGCAGTCAGCAAAACAAAAAAAATTGAGCAATCAGAAAAGTCATTCTGACATTTTTCCTTTTGAACCCTTTAGCCTTCTGTGGTGGGCCTTGGCATGGCTTCAGACACTGTTCCACACAGCTCTCAAGCTCGGAGCAGGTCTCACTTTCAGCACACAGCAAACAGTTCTGTTTCTAAAAACAGAAAATACCAAGAGTTTGCACAGTACTTTCCAAGTCATGAAAAGTCACTGCTGCCTCTAAGGGTAGAGATGCATCAAGCCATGCTCCAGCAGGACAGCAGGCTCTGCACAAACAGGCTCCTCTGGCCAACACATGACTTCCTCTGGCAATTCTAGTGGGCAGAACTTGAAACGCTTGCCAAATCCAATGACCAGCAAATCCTGAGCTGGATAAAAAAACCCATAAAGACTGCAGTGCTGAGCAATTGAGATGAAAAAGCCACATTAAAAAGGCTGAATTTTATGCAAATGCAGATGCTTCTAAGCGCTAATGAAGAGAAGAGAGGGAAGAGGGTTGTAAGGGCTAAAAAAATGGAGGCTGGGGTGCCTCTTGGTTTGTTTTTAAAGATTTGGGAATGCAGTGTCAATCAATCAAGGACATTAAGACAGCAGTGTCATTTTAGTGAAGTAATTGCATGGGAGTTGCAGCTTTCAGTAGACATGGCATCATCTGAGAAAGACAGTGAATTACTACAATTTTTGTGGAGCACACTGTCAGTTCTTCCAAGGCTTTATAAGGTCTATTGTGTGCTTCACTTCTGATTCAAGTCCAGTGCTCTGGCAGCTCAGACCAGGTTCTTGGGCAGGGCTGTGGAGAAAGGAAGTAACAGCAAACTGTGAAACCACGCTGTGGCAGAGCTGCCACAGGCTGTGGGCAAGCTTTGGAAAATACCCAGGATCAAGATATGCATGCGATAAAGGACTATTGCTTTCTGAGCAACAAATACAGCGTTTTCCTGGAGAACGTCTGCTGCAGCATTGCTCACAACTTGACTCTGAGACCTCACTGGCATGGAGCACTAGTGGAAGCAGTAATTCATCTGGACTTCCCTTTCTTGAGTTTCTGATGTGGGCCTTTCCCTCCCTCTTACAAATGGTATGCAAAACACCATGAAATACTATTTTAACAAAAAAGCACCAGTCAACTTCAAGCAAAAGTCAGTTCCCAAAACACTCTGGAGTTTGTCAACTCCCAACACTGAACTGGTTGACTACATGACTTAGTGCGTCAGACTCCAAATAGCATTCTTAGTGTCTTCTTTTGGAATGAGATCCTTTGCCACTAAGTTACTGGTCCTCTCACCTGAAATCTTACCTCAGACGTCTCCAACCCCAGAAAAAATAAGCATCTGCACTACTTCCATCTCTTCTCCTTCATTCCCAGAAGAGCAGGCAGCAACATAGCCACCTACACCACCACTCTTCTCTCAAGCCATCTCACCACAGCTAGTTCATGCCACTCCTGGTTAAAAACCTGTGCATATACTTGCAAGGCCACTTGCAAGTCTGCTGCTGTAGTTAGGTACCCATTACTGCTGCCCAGCAAAGGTGCTCAGAAAATCAAGGAGCAACCACCTTGAAAAACCCTTGCAGTGTTCAGATCTGGTCAGTACCTTGGCAGATGCACAGGCACAACACTTTGTTTCACCTTTGAAAGCACTTTCTGAAGCAGCAACTATTTTTCTTTAAAACAAATGCCTTCGACCGACCAGAAGTATCAAACATAACCACAGGCAGCAGTGTAGGCTTCCCACTGTACCACAGCAAACAAGCAGAGGGCAGATGCGATGCAGCCTGGCAAACCAAGCAACATGTCCTTTACTTAGCTTAATTCTGCACCACATATTTTGGTCAGCTCACCAGAAACATTGAATTTATACAGCCAAATGATCTGGCAGTGAACAAATCTAATAGTAATGTTAGTGAAGTCTGTGGTCTTACTAAAACATTTAATCTCACAAAAGTAACAAACTCTGTTCTTGAGTCTCTTACTTTAGTATGTGTGTAGGACTGCATAGGATAATATCCCAATTATTGTAATTTGGATAATTAAGCACAAACTGAAGGGTGCTTCAAAAATTCAAATCCAAATAGCCTGTCTTTTCAGTTCTAGAGCAGCTGGCTGAGCTGACACCAAAGATCAGCACAAATAAGCCACAACAGGAAAAGAAGGTGAGCTCATTTTTACTATATGTGAGATCCTGGAGTTTCAGAAAATAGCCAAAGTAGACATGTGGTACTAAACAAAATTTTGTTTTAACAAATGCTCTTTTTGAGGAAGAAAAAAACCAAAATGGAATCGCACAAATGACCAGGGAACCAAAACCTCACTAACTCCAGCCATCAAATAACAAACCTTGAATTCCCTTCCTGCCTGCTGTCAGACCTCCAAGCCCCCTCTGACCATAGCTCTGGTGCAACAGGGCAGCATTTTGAAACTATGCGCAGAAAGTGGCCTCTTTATCACAGCTCTATCTCAAGTCTGTCCCCAGAACTCTGGATGCCTGAACACAAAGCAAAACATTTTTCCCTGAAATAGTCTTTGGTAAAACTCTTGTGGTGTTAAACTTCTGAAATAAGTTAAAATTATCACACTGAGAAATATAGTAAGTACACATGGAGAGAAAAAACAAAAATAAAACTAGATTTCACCCTTATTGTCCAGATTGTTATAGTCCTAAAATCCAAAAAACCATTGTGACATGGAGAATTATCCTGAATTCTGGATGCACTGCAAGGATCAGCATGTATAAATACATTATCAAGTGACTGTTTCAGAGTTCTCCTGTCCTATTTTTACAACTTGGAGGATCTCTTCAGATAGTACTTAAATATTGGACTTAAAGGATTTTGCCCATAATTTTAAGACTTACAAGCGGGTTGGCTCAGGAACCAGAGATAGACTCAGCAGTAATTAGCTATTATAATTAGCCTGCTCCACAGGAACTAACGGGCATTTTAATATCAGGTTTGTTCTCAAAGGAAAAAAAAACCAAAACATTTTTGCCAAGTAACAGTTATTACACAGCAGGAAAGTTGGCTAATTATTTATCTCAGTGGCATTGATCAAAATTATAAAAATAAAGAAAAGTCCTTGATTTTCCTGCATACTTTTCACATAACATATGCTAAACATCAGTATCAGGCATAACATCTTAAAGCCATTGAGGACGAGGATGTCAGCAAAAACAATAGTGTATCCATTGCCAGGAACTCTGATTCAATGTATTCCTATGTCTTCTATCCTCAGTATTCACACAAGATTAATTATATATGCTCCAGCTCCCCCCTTAGCTATTTCAGTTGAGGCTGGGTGCCTGAAGAAGTTCAGGGAAATTCAACTGGCAGAGGTATTAAAAAAGAATCCTTCTTGATAATATACTTATGTACGGAGAACTTTAATCTTAAAACGATCTTTAGATTTTTGTAGACACAGCTTTCTGGTCTAGAGTTGCCAAGTGTCTCCACAAACAACAATTCTTTCTCATAAATAAACAAGCATCTCTGTGAGAAAACAACTATCTCCTTTCTAGAAACTAGGAATCTAAAGCAGTGAATATACCCAAAGCTGAAGAGCAAGTTATTGTAAGAGTTCAGTAGTTCCCTGGCTTTCATCTGAAACCCAGATCAGTAGAGAAGTGCACACATGCATTCACTTCCCCAGGAATATTTGATCAAGTAAAACAAACAAAAAAGGCTTGCATTTTTCATGCCAAGTTCAATATAAACACTTGTGGCTATTACATGCACCCGTATTCTACTTCCTATGATAAAGCATGGCCAATATGAACTGTGATAAAAGAAATTTCTAAGGAACACTTGAAAAAGATTGGAATTTGAGGTTCTTGTTTAAAGAAAGTGTCTTCTCAGTCTCAAAAAATGAGATGTCACCCCAACAGGGATAATTAATGCAGTAAAATACAAATTCCTTGAAGATATTATAACATTTAATTATATGACCATATATTCACCAGATTTCAGCCTTAATCTGAAAGTGCTGTATTACTAATGTAGTTTTGCAAAGTTTGTTTAGAATAGATCATTCCATACATTTCCAGTCCAACTTCTTTCAGTTTCTAGGGAAGAAAAAGCACCCAAACCTTACTGAACTTCACAGAAAAGTCTGCATGTGTTATGGGAGGTGCACATGCCCCTGCTGTGCTCTCCACCACATCAGCCTCCCCTCCTATGTTTAAATTTGTGAACTCTTGTAGTCTTTATATTCTACACAAGTGTCAAAGTGACTTAAATTAATGCATACATGTATGTTGCGTATTTATGAGAACCAAGATAACTGCACAAGTATGTTTAATGCATGAGCCCTCCAAGGAATTTTCTAGGGGAAGTTTACACTCCTCCCAGCAAGTCAGGAATGTGTAATTTAGCAGCATCTAGCACAGGGCAGGCTAAAAACAAAACGAAACCCAACCTCCTCCCCCAAAAGCAATCCCTCACCTAAAGATTTTCAGATCTTGCATTCCATGTTATCAGAACTTCAGCCAACTTCTGAACAAATGTGTGATTTATTTTAAATACACTTACAATGCTGCTGAATCTAACTAATGTGCTGTCAGACAAAAATACTGTTGCTTTTTTTTCTGGAGCATACTGAAAATACTGTATGACAAACAAATCTCTACCATTGCTATCAGCATTTCCAGGCAACAGGAAATACCTCAGCTGGTAAATCAAACTAGTGTAACTTGAAGTGATGGGTACATTCTACTTTTAAGACAAAAGGCCACTTGGATTTGGTTTTTACAATAATGGAAAAGATAACATTTGTTCTGTTTTCCAAATCTGATCCTATAAGTAAAATTCAATATTTCCAAGTAGTTTACACTCTTGATTGGCACGGTCTCCAGCAAGCCTTGCTGCAGTTTCCTGTGCATTTAAAGAGTAGCTATCTCTGAGGGCTGTGACTGGAAACTGGTTGGAAGATGGGAAAAGGAGGCTAGGGGCTACAAATTCTTACTGTAAGCACATTAGAAGAGGCACAAGCAGCTTTCTTCTGCTAGATAGCAACTATCTAAATCTTCCATCGTTCTGTCAGGCCAATGAGAAAGCACTGGCACAGCCTGCAGCCTGTGCACGTGTGACTCCAGCTCTCGGTGTGTGAACAACCACAGAACCTGCAGTGTTACACAAGCAGTGCCAGGAGCACCCACCTAGGGGAAATTCCATTCGATGCAAATGTGCTCATTGCAGCCAATTCACTCCGGTCTCTTGGGAGGTACAAGCTCCAGCTGTAGCCTGCTTCATCCCATCTCTGGGCATCCCTTAATAACTAACAAGTTACAAGTTCCCACTATACCATGTCCCCACAGTAAGGGCACTCTTCTGCCTGTGTTCAACAAGATTTGTGATTACATAGTGAGACCTACCGCTCATATTGAAGTTTTCTATGACTTGACAATGGATGTAACAGTGCCTGGGTGGTGAGAGATGCACTGACAAATACATAGCAGAACCACATAAGGTTGTTAAGTTTTCATAAGAAACTATGTTACCAGAAAAAAAACAAACCCAGACAACTAATTTTACCTACATTTTTTTTCAGGCATTCACAGAGCACCTGTCAGGCTGACAACCCAGTGCCTGGCAAATAAAATCTTGGAACAAAAACCCAAAATAAATACAAAAATCTGTTCCTCATTCTCAGTGCCACAAAAAGAATTCGTATTTTTTTGTATTCATTTCATGACAATTGACCTGAAGAAGACCTGACACTTTTGATTTAGAGCAGACAGTGAGATGTCTACTGAAAAAAATAGTAAATAACTTCGTCATATACTAGTAATTTCAGACAGCGTATATACTGAAAATGAACAGAACAGCTTAAGTTTCATGGATGCATACAATCCAGTGAGCTGAACACACCACAAACAACAAGGCTGCTATTAAAGACAGTGGAAAGACTTTGATTATGGCCAAGAGTATCTGCCTTTATTTAAATTACCCTAAAACACTCCACTTAAAAAGATCTTTCAACACAGATCTAAATGCTCTTTTTCTAAGCTTCTGCCTGCTGGATCATTATCTTTGTTCTCTCATTATAAATTCTGCTAATTGCTTACACGCATGTTGCTCTCACAGGACACAGTACTAATGATTGGTGTGTGTAATACTTTAAGAACATGAACTAAGCAGCTCAGCTGTCATGGCATGCAATGTTTTTTCACGTCAGGAGTCTGTTTTGATGTCTTTTTAGAGTAAACAACAGTACTGCACAACTTCACATCAAAAATTTTCTTGTGCTGTTGTTTTCAGAGAAGCTAAAGTTCTTGTCAGTCCCTCCAAGTACAATGCATATAAATAATTTGACTATACTTAAGTACTACGACAGTCAGCAACAATTGCTTTGTGTACAGCAATTCCCCCTCAGTGAAGAATTAAGGATGTATTATAAGGGTAGAAGAATCTGAACTTAAATATTTGTTTATAGTGGTTATGGCAGGGATCCAAAGGTATTCAAGTTAATTTACAACATATTTAGGTAAACGATCTGCCTTTGAAGACAGCCAATTCTGTAAAGGCCTCTTGTAGATCTAAATCTGTTTCTTATTTCCTTTGCCCACCCCATCACCTTATTTAAGTACACTTCACAGTTGTGAAAGTTGATGGAGTGGCCTGGTATGGAAGCAGTTTACTCAAACAATACACAAAACATAGGTGGACAGTAACCACATACATCGTGCTTTGTAGTCTTTTCAGCCACAACTCAGAAATAACTTTATTCAGCAAATTAATCTAGAACAATCCCATTTGCAGACACACTTGTAGCCAGCCATTTGGACAAAAAGTAATTTCCCCTTTACCTCTCTTTCATGATGGCCAAGACCCTCCTCGGGATTTCTGAGATTGAGAACGTGCACCTCTTGGGGCAGGCCTGTTGTGCCGCGGCTTGCACAGCCAGACAAGACTGTAAAACTCTCCAACAAGGCATGGACTGGGTGTGAATTGTTAACAGGTGATAGGACACACTCATTTCGAGGCACAGGACCTGCAGAAGAAGAGAGAGATGCACATAATTTAGAGAAAAGAAAATCAATATAGAGATTGCATCTGCGAAACAGCCATCATCCTTTTCATCACAAAACCCATGGGAACACGAGAAGAGGCTTCATGTTCATTATCCACAAAATCAAGAAATTTATTTCTGTTGCCCTTTTAAGATCTCCTGAATATGCTAACTTATTGCTTCGTTTCTCTATGACAGTCTAAATTTGAAGTATGAACTCCAAAATGGAAGGTAATCATGTCTTTACCAGGGAGGCAACCAAGGATAAGACAGTAAACAGAAAAAAAAAAAAACAACCCAAGGGACAAAAATCAAAGCAGTGATAGTGGCAGGAGGAACTGGTTTGTCTTAGATGTGAACTATTTGTTTATGTCAAAAAAACCATTGTTATGTCTAAACACTGAAAAATGCAATGATGTATATATAACAATGAAAAGTTAATCTCTAGTATAAAGTAATTACACATCAGGAAGGATTTGGGTGAGCTGGATTTGTTGCTTTTGAAGCAGTGCTGATTTATAGTGAATGCTGTTCAAATTCATTGTACAAAACAGCAGGCAACTGTCACATGATAAATTGAAAAGTTTGTTTACTGAGTCTATTTTGTGTCTGACAGCAATTATCTATGCTGATAACAGATAGCTGGTCCAAAACTGAGTGTACACCCTTTCAAATAATCACCACAGCATGATGCAGTGCCACACTCTATACAGTACGTGAGACAGTGTGACGTGATTCAGCAAGATAGTACAAAAGCTGAAACATACAGAGCAGTTTACATTTAAACTATATCTCAGGAAACTAAAGCAAGACAAATATTTATGAAAAGCAACCTTGCTTTTCCAAAACAGCTCAAACCCACCCCTGACAGTAACAGATACAGTATGTTTTTGATTCGTAAGGTTACAGGAGAATGTAATTGACTTAACCACTAATTTGCACTGAAGTCACTCAGATAAGAACTAGACTCACATGAACCAGTCGAGTTCAAGGGCTGCAAAGCATAGAAGAGAAATAGAAGCATGACTTTCTCCCCCTCCCCCAGATACTGCACATCTGCAATTGAAGTAAAATGTTTATTTCAGAAAACATTCAACATTAAAGAAAATCCTAACCTGATCAAATGGCACAGCTCTGTCTGGTTTTGTGAAGTCTATACCCAGCTATTGTAGCACTAGAGATCATTTGACTTGGGTGTACACATATGCTTAATTGTATTAGCACTGACCCATAGTTGGCTGGCTAAAAAGACAGTTCACTCAAGATTCAGCTAGCAGCTGGCCATTTAGAAGTCAGAGTCCATCTTGAAACAGACTTCATCTGGAAAAAGCAAAGCCCCAGAGCACAGGGAGATTTCCACAGTGCCTTGGGCCACATGTGCCTTGTCCAGCCAGAGGGGCTGTTCCTGAAAGCCAATGGTGCACAGTACATATCCCGCCAGCTCCCACAGAACAGTATTTCTTAAAGGCAATGTACAAAGCATAAATTACACATGGCTGTGCTTGGGATAAAGAGGATAAACAAACTTTCTGCTTGCTATATGAAGAGTTCAGAGCAGCACTGACCACCAGATTGGAGGATTTGAGGTTTATGGTTTTTCAAAATTCCTTTTTAAGAATACATATTCCAAATAGGACCAGTTCCAGTAATGACATTCCATTTAAAAAAGAAAAAATCTATGAAAATTTGCCCTTTTTAAGAGTTGAAGAATATTTACTGTAACACAGCCAGCAGAGAGGCCTCATTTTCCTCGTGTACAAATGCTGATCAGTGAGTCTACTAATTAATTAGCCCAGCCACTGATGTGCAAGTCCTACAGCAGACTGCTTAATACAACCTGCACAAAAAGCATTTCTAAATCCATGAGCTTTCTTGGCTTGGGGAACAAACTGAGAGCCAAGGAGCACTACTTTGTTGAATCATTTATTGCAGACCAGAATGGGGTTGACATTTTTTAAGATGCTTCTATCCTAACAGACACAAAGAAAAGGTGAAAACCTCAGAAAGACAGAAATGGAGTTGCTGACAAAACCAACCATTTTCCTTCATGAAGCCTGCAGAGAGAGAGCGCTAAGACCTCCCTCTCAGCAGACGGATTCTCTCGTGAACATCTTTTTCCATCTATCCTCCACTCCAGCCTTTATTTGGACTGAACAATTTTGACATATTACAGGAGAAGACAACTGGATTTTCTCACCTGACTTCCTACAAGGACTCATCCCCATGAAGAAGACAGTGACTGGCACATTCAGGTTGCCCATATGTGCCTTCCTTGCTGGCACCTCAAGCGTGCCTTTAGAAAGCCATCCTACCAAGGCCCTCTGTTCTGCTCTATGTGCAAGATGGAAATACTCCCAGAGGGAGCAGAAGTTCATATCCTGGATAACCACACACAGCTGAGCTTATCTGTGGAGTGAAGGGCAGTGCAGGGCATGCCTGCCCTGCCTGTGCACGTCCCAGCCTCCCGCGGGAGCCCCGTGTCCCTCCCGCAGACCTGGAGCTGGGGCAGGGCTGCAAGCCCGTGCGCTCCCAGCGCGGCCACAGGCCCCCGGACACATGCTGGTCTCTGCCCCATCAGCCTGGGCACCGCTGCTGCCGGCTCTGCTCTGGAGGAAGGGGGGCACAGAGCTGCTGCGAGGTGCTCAGTATAATAAACTGATGGTTTTGGAGAGTTACTGCATTTGGTAAAGTTGCTTTCAGACCACTCGCACGAGCAACTGAGATGCAGTCCTTGGCTACCACTCATTAACACTTCTTTCTAGCAATACATACTGCATCCAGTGCCACTCTGAGGCACTGTCACTCCAGTGAGATCAGCAAGAGCTTCACTTTTTCAAATTGGCTGCTCTAGCTCTTCTTGGCACCCCCACAGGCCCCTCCTGCTTATCTCCTCTGACTGGAAAACTAGCTACTTCCCCAAAGTAGTTTAAATCCTACAAAGTGCATATTTACCACTCGTATAAAACTAACAGAAAGCTCTTTCTGTGACATTACTAATCTGACTGTTTATCACCTCCATACCACTGGTTTCTAACTGAAACCAACATGAAACCACAGGCTCCTCCTGCCTGGGCTTTATTATTCTGCTGCTCTGCCACGCAGCTACACCAGGATCAAGTTCTACCAGCTTCCTGCTCCAGTCCCACATCCTGTTCCTGCACCCTTACCTGTATCAGTGGCACCGACATCCTGCCAAAATTCACTGTCATCACTGCTTAAGGGCCAGCTCATCCAATTAAGGCATCACTATTGCCTCGTCACCTCCAAACATGTACATATAACTCTCTTGCACCTCACCCCACCCAACTGGCACTCAAAGAGTCAGCAGTCTCTTCCAGTTGTACATCCTAGGGCAGCTACAAGCTGTTAGTCCCTTCTCTGCTGAGAAGGTAGGTGCACACACAGCCATCGCTGGGCTTTTGTTTAACTGTGGACCCTGTATCCATTCAACCATGTTAGCAAATCCTGCCTCTTACCACAATCAAATTTTATTTGCTTAATGCCTGCAAAGCATTTTGAAGACAGAAAGCAGGTTAGACAGTTTTATAAGAATCACTTACTATTTGTTTTACGAGGGCAAAAATTCAGTGAATTTAGAATTCTATAGAATCATTTAGAATTTAATTATTTTCCACTTCCAGTTAATAAGACTATTTTAAAAGAAATCTTAATGCAGACCCAACCTTGTTTGATACTAACATCTGGAACATATTCAATACAATTTCAACATTCTTATTTCCCATATTATCCATGCTACTAATAAGTAACGTGTTCTGCTGTAAGAAAGTAGCAGCAGTGGGAGTAAGACACTAAAGCAGATACTGCAAGAACCCAAGACCAACACAAAACTGTGATGGATTTTATTCAAATAGTAAAGGCTAATATACTTTCTGTTGCATATCCATGGAGATTTCTACAGTGTTGTCAGCTGACAAGTGCGACCAGCTCCTGCAAATTGCATAAAACTCTGCTGGGGGCTCCATGGCACTTTAGCATGGTTCCCATAAGCCACACCAGAGAATACCAGCCACACCACTGGGACATAACACTCCCTAGAATAAGAACAGATTTATTCTAATTGATTTTTGAATGAAGGAATGACACAAATCTAGTCATACACAAAGACAAGAGATTCAAAATCCAGGATTGAGGAACACCAGAGATCTCTGTGCTATCAGGTAATTTAAATTACTGAAGATCCTGCTAGAATTCATCACTTTATATACTAAAAAGCAAGTCTTAGAGGAGGCCAACTATCCAAGCAGAGATTTCACTATGCCCAAATAACAGACTTCCAAGAAAGTTCTTTTGGAAAAGATTAATTTAAGGTCTTTTTTTGTTGTTGTTTTGTTTTGGTTTTTTTACATCAGCTAGTGATGATGAAAAAAAGAAGGAAGAGACAAGATCCTCAAAATTACTTTTAAAAGACAACAGTGTTCTGTAAAAACAAGAGGAGGGGAAGTAATTTTCTCTTGAACTGAAAAGCTTAAAATTCACTGCAGAGCACCTCAGCAGATTTGGTAATAACTTCTTGCTATAACCTTCACCACTAATTTCTACTCCACATGGAGTAATTGTTAACACCTACACAACATTCTTCTGAAAGACTTCTCATAAAAAGAAGCATTTATACCAAAAAATTACATTTAAAGATTGAGACAATGGAGAACCTACAGAGAACTGATGTCACTCAGAGACAAAATATAACTCATTACTACTTCTGTAGTATGGATGGCTCTGTAACAACTACTAAATTCCTTCCTGCGTACTTTCTCATAGGAGACACCTGGGAAGTCAAATCCCATGGTGACTGAAATGCTATAGATGATAATGAACAACCTCCATCATGAATACAAAAAGCAGCTCTTACTGCAGATGACCATGAAAAAACAGCTTTGCACTCCTAAGCAAGCACTTGAGCAAGATATCCCTGCTCAGGATCAGTCAGTTCTGGCAAGCAGCCTTGAGTCCTGAGAGATGGAAAAGACAAGATGAGATGGTAGGAAATATCACAGCTGCTTTGTGATGAGAGGCAGTGGCACAAAGGAAACGGCAGCCTTTCTCCTCATGGAAAAGGAAGAGCATTTCCACCACCAGCACCAAAAACTAGGTGCTGGACTGTGCAAGACTCTTCCTGCATTACTTGATTTTCCTCTCTAAATAAGTGTGGCCACAGAGGAAAGATGCAGCAGAGAAGCAAGATACTGAAAAGGAGATTTGTACGTTGGACCTTCATATTGGCCCATAGGAAGACCAAAGTAGATTATTACTGTTCAAAGCACTTTGTAGTTGTATAAATCTACTACTGATTTATTTTTGTGTCTTCCTGACTGTTTTGCTGGGAAGGGAAGCAGAGCATTCTGGTTTTCTTGTTCTATACAGCACATGGAAGCAGTTCCAACTCTGGCTTAAGTGATGCAGAATGGTACTTCTCCTCCTCTGCCATGATTTTGGTATGGAAGAAAGTAGATTACAAGATTTTGGTGTTTCTTCAAGCTTAGTACATAGTCAGAAATGCATGGGAGTAACAAAGTTTGTAGATTTGACAAAGCAAGCAAATATTTAAGAAATAAATTCTAAAGTGTAGGTGTTTTTGTTGGGTTCTAGTTTTTATTTACATTGTGCACCTTGTAACTTAAGTTTCAAAAAAACTACCACACACAACAGGATATGCTCAATATTGCAATAAAAGCTTTGATTCTTTAGAGCACCGGGAAATGAGAAAAAAGAAATAAGCTTACAGTATTAAATAAATTCCATGCTAATTTGGATAGTCTCTTAATCATTTTTATCTATTTACCCGATACCAGAAAAGGAAAGAAATTTGGTATTTTTATAGTATGTTCCAACACTTATTTTGCTTACTTCACTATTGCTATTATGTATTAGGTCTTACAAGCCTTTCTACATACAACTATGGGCAGCATTTAAATGCAGCAGGTATCTCCTGTCAATAAAACATTTACATAAACTAGGAATTCCCTAGGAAAAGTATTTTAAAGCCTCTTAAAAGCTCATATTTACCACATTCGTCGAATAGCTCTCTTCAATCACTGCACCATAACCACTGGCTGGTATCAATGCATTTAGAGCAGATTTGAGTTTTAGCAGAGGGAACAGCAGACCCCTTGGTGAAGTGCAACTGAACCACGACTGAAATTGAGTAAATGTTCATGAAAGCCCTTGAATGTGTTTTAGGGCTTCAGCAAAAAAAGCAAAAAAGTTCATGAGAAAACACCATGCACAACAAATCAAGTATGAAAAAAAGGACAGTTGTACTGAAAACACAAACACAGCATAGCTGTTGCACACACAGCTGGATAAGTTTTCCTTCATATCCTTAATTTTCAGGGAGTTTTTACCATATCTAGCACAAGCTTCTTGTCAGCAAGAAAATATTTTTCATGGTGGAACTACTTTTGAATGAATTACAATAGGGGCAAGGGGTTTAAAATTACCAGGGAAAAGATTCACAGACATGGACTGAAGTTGGCTCTTTTGAAAAAACAAACCAAGCAAGCAAAACACCCTAAATCTCAGACTCCACCTACATCTATTTGAAATGAGTGAGCTATAAAACTAAGAAGAAAATTATACTTACATAAATATTCAGTACAGATGGCAAGGTTTTGGTTGTAGAAGGAGTTAAAACATACAAGCTATACTAACTAAAAACATGTGCTTATGCAGAAACACTGCAGAGGTTCTCCGTTCAAGTGCTCAGAGCCCACTAATCTTCACCAACTCCATGACACCATCCCTTTTCCTTCCCCCTTTCTCCAAGGGAAAAACGAAACAAAAATCTATCCTCTGGAACTGTGCATTAACCCACATACTTCACCTGTACACTGTTTTTTACATTAATGCTATGTGCAATCAGATCCTTGCTCTATGTGCTCTCAATCCCCAACTATCAACCCGCACTTAATTCCATTCCACTATCATCAAATCTGCCCAGACCCATTCCACATACAACCAAACTATTCAGATGTTTGAATATATTAGATTACACTTAATCTGCAATGTATTTTGATCCTCTGTTTTCTGCAGTTTTTCTAGACTTTTCTGTTATGCATAGTAAAGTCTATATATCATCTTCTGCCTGCCCGCTGGGAATCATTCAGACCTACAGATGACATGCCCCATACCTTTTTTGGTTGCTGTTACGTTTGGTACAAACTCCTGATCCTGGTTTCTCCTTCTGAGCAAAATAATCTTTCATGTCTCTCTGGAGAATGTGTTGCAAAACATCCATTCCCACTGCTCCTAGCTACTGGTGAAAGCATGAGGTTTATCTCATCCATTCAGAAAAGATGATCTAACTGCAAGTGTTGCCTGCAAATATCTCATTTTTTTTCCATGCAGGAAAACATTCAAATTACATTTTCAAAGTAGAAATGCTTTCTTCTGCTTTCTTAAAAATAAGCTTCTATTGATGTCTTGTCCTTATCAGAATGTGAAATTGATTCACATTCAATTGGAAAAGTTAAACATCAAATAAAACTCAATGCATGTAGATGTACTGCTACTTAGAATTGATGAATTCAATCTAAATGAAAAAAGTAAATTAAAGCCAAATTCTCACATTATACAGCAAAACTCATTTCAGTATCTAAGCAAGCACGGCAAACCTAGGCAATGACAGTCAGTATCTTGTTTAACAGAAGGAACTCCAGCTGTCTTGTTTAGACACCTATTAAGTTAATTCAAAGTTGAACAGGTTTTCATTCATTCATTGCCTTCTCTGTTTGGTTTAACATCCACTGAGCATATCTTAAGACACTGCTGCACATGAGGCATAATCTCAGAAAACAAACATCTGTACCTGGAAAACAAAGAAGTCTTTCAAAGCAGATGCACTGTACCACAGAGCTACATTTTATGTAACCTCTGCTGCACTTTGGACCAGAAGCAGTGTCAGAGCCCTGCCTTCTTTCAAGGTTTGCAGCAAAATGCTGCTTACAGAAACTCTTCTCTAGTACTTTTCCATGCTTAAACCTGCACACTCATCCATACATGCTCTCTCTCTCCCCATCCCTTCACCCAAGCGAGTATTTGTAAAACACTCCACTAACACAAGAGCATCTTTTTAATCTGTTGAAACAGAACAGCATGAATGTGTTGACTTTCATTTAAACAAACCCAGAAAGCACAACTTCTGTTTTTCATGCCAAAGAACTGAAAATGAAGTAGCCCACCAATGCTCCAGAAAGGATTGCTGAGCTTTCCTCATTGCCATGCTCAAGTCTTCGAAAAGAGACAAGTTTCCACCAACCAATCTAAAATTCAATTGCAGGTGATCCTCATGCATAAATCTCAGGTAACATGGAGCATGTATCCTTTATTAAACAGTTGCCAACAGTACTCAGATGGACAGCTTCCCCCAGACATGACTGTATTTCAGAAACACCCAACTTCCATCACAAACTCGTATTAAGACTATAAAAGATAAATAATTATTTCAGACAACAAGCAGCACCTACAAGGCAAGTAATCATTGTGCCTTAATGGGAAAACAGATGTAGAATTCAGTTTTCATCACTGTTAAGGGATGAAGTTGTCTTCAGCACCATGACTGTACAAAGAGGAAGGAATGAACAAACAAACAATTTCTAACATTCCTTGTTCATTATTCCAAACGACATTCAAACTTTTTGTTGTGAAAGTCTCTTTTCCCCAGAGATAGCCCATAAATTGTCTCAGATTTATCCCTCTTTACCGTAGAAAGGATAGGAAGTTGCATGGAAACAATGAATGGAAGTGCACTTTTTATCAGACAACGACAGGAAGCATTCTGCTTGGTTTACATGAGAGCTCTGTATTTGGGCCAAACAGGAAAAAAAAAGCCTATAAAAATTAAATGCCTGCTTAGAGGAAAAACAACTAAAACAAATTCCAAAGCCAGTGTATTTTTCACAAATCAGTATTAAAACTCTGAAAACCATCCTACCCACACTACCACTATTACTGTATTCCTGAAAATGAGTAAACTAAAGATGATGGAGAAGGAAATTCAGATTTCATAAAATCAGTTTCAGGAGTCAAAGAGATAACCATAGTTACTTTCATGATCAGCTACATAGGAATTCCAAGAGAATGCACAAAAACACGTCCAAACATAGATCAGACCTCAGCAGTCTATGCTTATCTAAGAAAACACGTATTCTGAGTCTCTTTCAGCAAAACATTACCTATTTAAATTACAAACGTATACTTCAGTTCTTTGAAGGTACTCTTTGAAGTGCTGACACACGTTGTAACGATTTTTGAACCAACACAGGAAGTGTTTCAATTTAGAATTCTTTGTAACTGCTATTACTGAAACTATTAGACACACAACAAATATTTCTAAACAATTACAGTATTACAGACTTCTACAATTAACAGATTTTCATTTAATTAATAACATCAGCATCATTTCTGTTAGACCATCTAAGCTACAAAATAAGAGCACAGCCAAAGCTTTCGGGTTTACTTCATGTATTTTATTTGGGCTCAAATTTCTTCCTTTTCTTCATATACACAGACACATGGAACTTGCAGGGGTTCTGTGCCCTTTCTACTCTATGCATTCCTTTCCACAGCTCTCCTAAACTTCCCTGTCATTTGTTTTCTTTTCTATCCAACACTTACTATTACAATAAACTGTTCCTACAGAGTCCGCTTTGCTTCACCAACACTTGTCAACCACTACACCTGCATACAAAGGGCTCCTCTTTCAAGAACATGTCTTGCTTTTATCTGTCAGTTGAATTACAGGCAGGTCAGTTTTTGGTCTTCAGAGAGAAAATAATGAATTCTGGATGTTAGTGAATATGGATGCATGTGTATGTGGAAAGAGAGAGGTGTGTTTTCAACATATCAAACATAACTTCTTTTTGACAAACAGAGAGAGATGCAGAGGACCAGCTCTCAGCTCAACAGCAACTCACAAACTTCTTCTGCTTTAGCCTTCCCACTGGCACATGGAGACTCGCTATTCATGTCTCACCCATCTGAAGAACAGGCTAACAGCCAGCACCTCTAATTCTGGTCTAGTAATGAAGCATGTGGACTCTGCTTGCAACATTAGGCATTCAGTGAAAAGCAGATGGAGGTGGATTTTTGGTTTGGGGTTTGTTGTTTTTCTCCCCTCACCTTGTTTTTGCCTGTCAGAAGCCCTTCTGTGCTGACGTATAGGTGTTTCACTCAAGCATGAAACTTTCTAAGCCTCTCCCTCCCTAACTTCAGCTAGCTCATCAGGAATATTGCTTTATACTAAAAAAGGGAACATCTGCTCAGTCCGAATGTCAGGAAGATCTGATAAACACGCCACTGGCCATGGAGATGGAATGAGAGCAGCAGCTTTGAACTTTATTTTTTTGGCAACTTGCACGCTGCCAGCTAGACCAGGACATGCTGGGGGCTGCCCCTCCCACCTCCTAAGCTGCAAAAGGACTGAAAATGCTCATCAATAGACAGACCCCTTCATTAAACGAAGCAATGCTGCTCTGTCATTCAGGCAGCTGGCAAATGCAGCAGGCCTCAGAAACAGCAAAAGCCAAAGGGAAGGAAACAGTCTTGGGGGAAAGATGGTTTCATAAATGAAAGAGTACCATTCCCTTCCTAATTAAAAATAACAAGATTACAAGTTCAATTGAAGGCTGAATTCCTGTAGCTGACCTTTTGAGGATGAGTTCAGTATCACTAAATGTTTCACTGCACAAACCTTGAAAACTGATCCCTGCCTTGCTTTAGCAAAACAAATCTTCCCTCATCAAAACATTTAAAGTTTCAGTCTCATCTTGAAAAACTTACAAAAATACTAAAAAAAAAAAAAAGGGCAAAAACTATTGTACTCTTCCCCAGCTCCCACTCAGTTAACCAACTCTGCTCAGCCTCTGTTGTAGACTCATCACAGAAATAAATTCTGCAATAGGTATTGCTATAGGTTCTCTTTTGAGACTTGTGGATTTTATTTTCTGGTTTGTTTTTAACCAGGAAGGACCTTGTGCCCAAAATTGTTCAAGGTTCCGTGTCTAAAGGGGAGGAGGAAATACCAGGTTGGTCCCAGTGCTGCGGAATGCATATACAGTCCTTGCCACATCCTGAACTCAAGGATAGTATCCCCTTGGCCAGGGGAACTGTGTCCGCACTCCCCTGTTTGAAAGCCATAAACCTAAATGCTGGTAAATGTTTTTCCAGGTTCTTCAAGGTACCTCAGACAAGCTGTCTGGATCAGGCTGGTGCTGGAGATAGATCAGGCCACAGCTGAATCTTTAACAAGGGCTATGAATGTAACAGAGCAGTGGCCCAAGAACTGTGGTCCACAGGTCACTGATGTCTCAGCTCCTCACAAGTGGTCTGTATATACCACATTCAATTACAAAGTCTGATGGATAAGGTGTATGGCAATTCTTGCAAAGTTCTGAGAGTTGACCACACACCTACATAACGCTGCAGAAGATAAAAACACGCCAACAATCCTCAGTCATTATGAACAGAAGTCAGTCAGACAGCCTTCAGTCAGCAACAAGAACAAAAAGGTTCATCAGGTAAGCAAAGATAAAATATTTGGAGAGCTCAGGGCCTGTTTGCTGTTAAGCAAAGAGAGAGAAATTAGCACATCTAGCAGGCCATGGACAACCCAAATACAGCAAGTCCCAGCTGCCACCAAGTTTTTCAATAATGTGACTTGAAAAATTTTTACTTGAGTACCTTTCCCTCTACTTTTATTTAAATACAAAATTATCACTACAGTCATTCTATCATGTCTCAAAATTTTCCCTTAAAGTAATAGTATCTAAAAATATCTTTAAAATACAGGAAAAGCTTGGAGAGCAAAGAAAATACATGCATACACATTCTAGAGTAACATGAGAAGCCGACCTAATTTAGGCTTTTAGAAGAATTTGTCTTTGGTATTTCCATATTTCCAATTATTCTTCAAAAATCTCTCATATGGTGACATTTTTGTTTAAAATAATAAAAATCTTTTAATTTTCAAGCTCCTTGGTAAAGATATACATTATACTATAGACCTCGTATACAACCAATTATCTTAAGCTAAATAATAAGTTTATATATGTTAATACATATCCATAGGCATCTGCCTATGTTTTATAAACAGTGTCATATCACAATACTATAGAACAAGACAAAGTCTTCTGAAGACCACATGCTAGGATCTTTAAAACATTATTTAAAGTACTTATTATCAAATCATCAATTCCCTGCTGCATGACAAGGTCAGCTATGAGATCACTTTAACATTCTAGGCAGGCAAATAATTGCAAAAACAAAAAAGCAAAGTCTTCTGAAACTTGTAGCTGTATTTTTTGTTTAAGACATTATTAGCATCTTCACTGCAGAGATACAAGCACTCTTTAAGTTATCATGGTAATAGGCATTAACCATGCACTTTACCATCACAAGCTAATCCCAACAGTCATAGTTTTTAAGACATATAAGCACAGTGTTGACTGTCTGTAACCATGATGGCTCACGTAGTCCAGCAAACACGACTATATTTGAAATTCAAAAAGCTCAAGCTATTAGAGAAGACCATCCTCTGAGATGAAAAGTCAAAGGACAGTCACTAGAATAAGTTAAACTCTGCAGAAATTGCAACGTTGCTTTGCACACAGGAGAGGGCAGCTCTGATGCCACAGAATGGTACAGGTAGACAAGCAGGGAGGTGCAGCAGTTTGGCCACACGCTGAGTGAAGCCCCAAGCCAAGGCAGCAGCTGGGCACGGTGTCTTATTGCCAGGATGTTACCTGAAGCTTGCCAGAAAGCAGCAGCCCAGGTGCAGGACAGGCCCCAGGCACCAGCCAGCTGGTGGGTGGCAAATACTGTGCCCAGCACCTGGGCCATGGCTCTCCTGGGGTGGCAGGTTTGGCAGACTATACATACATACAGAGCTAATTCTACAGGCAGAGGAATGAAAACCCACTGAATCCTAATGCTGCAGGTTTACAAGACAGGATGAGTTAACCAGCATCTTACCACAACCAAAACCAGGGTGTCACATTCCCTCTGCCTCTGTTCTCCTTGCCACCAACACTTCCCAGCCACCCTACACCTATCTCAGTGCTCATCAAACCTGCCTTCCCGGGAGCTGCTTCAACTCACTGACAGGAAATTAACCCAGCAATAAATAGACTAAGCGGGTTTCCACCAGTCTTTTGTGCATTGAATGGCAGGGAGAAAGGCTTGAGGAGCACCTAGGCTGGCTCCCACCAAGGGCAGTGGGGTAACCTGCACCCCAATCCTACCAAGGGCAGCAGGGAGCCATCAGGCTGGACTTTGCTCCTGAAACCAGATGGAATGAGAGAAGACTTTCCTAGAAAGAGATACTGTTGGTTTTAGAAAATGTGCTGACTATGCAAATACATTTTCCTTCCAGTCCATGATCAGCGTTACAGTGACACAAACTAACACTTTCAAAAGCCCCTCGTGCATTTTCACTTTGACTAAACCTTTCCAAGTAAAGAACACAACCAACCACAGCTTAGCAACTGCTCTGAAGCCAGAAACGCTTCATGCAATACCTCACAAAATTCTGTATATATGTGCATGTGTAAATATATACATACACTTACACACATCTTCCAAAGCTATTTGCTCTCTATGTTGACAAAAAAAATTCAAAGGAAATAAGATCAATCACACTTCAGTCACATAAAGGTATTTCTTCCACTTTTGAAGAGCACATTTTTGCACATAAAAGCTTTTCCTGAAGCGATTTCATATACTTGCCTCAGCATTACTAAATTAACCATTTACAATAACAGGACATTGCAGTCATGACACAAGGTCTCAGAATTGTCTCCCTAACCAGCATTCCTGTAAGCCCACTATTAATACCTCAGATGGAAGGTGAGACTGGGGCTACCTCCTTTTTAAGTGGTAACCAAACTGCACTTCAACATCATCTCCTCATCATCTTTACTTTGTGTTAAACTCCTAGAAAATGTGTTTACTGCTACACTGACAGATGATACATGTAGCAGTATTAGACCTGATGTGGGAGAAGTCTGAAGTTTGAATGGTTTTAATAATTTATTAAACAGATACATTGTAGCCTCAATTTGTTTACATACTTGGGATCCCATGGCATAGTCCTTCAGATACCACAAAGTTACCTACTCTTGTTGAATTAACCTAATACTTTTTATCTAGACAGAATAATTTTTCAAGGAGACTGAAGGAGCTGTCAAATGCTTTCACCAGGTCAGCTCTCAATCCAAGTTAGACCTACCTCTAGACGTTCAAGTGAGGAGGGGAAAAATGCTATAAAAAAAAGCGCTGAAAATTAGCATCACCAAGTTTTACTTACTGTTCTGATTAAACAGATCCTGAATAAAGCCTGTTCGACTTACAGATTCTTAAAATTATCCCAGATTACTGCTACAGTACCTTTTTACAGGACAAAAGGTGTTTACAAGATGTTACAGATAGCCTCTCTCATTTTGCAGACAGATCCTCTACATTTCACCTAGCAAGACCACCATACTACCTGAAGGCCTAGAATAACTATCACACCACAAACAGCTTCATCTACATAATTAATGAAATGGGTTGATTTGGTAAAATATCACAGTATGTCCAGGGATAAATTTAAAAGGATAAAGAAAAGGTCAAAATTTAAAGTCTTCTGTGCATGGCATGAAAGGTTTATTATACACAAATGCCCTGCAGTAGAAGAGCTTGGGATAAACTTTTTGGATCAGTGTGAAACAGTGTCTTGCCCTCCACTCGCAGAATGTTTTCCAATATAGAGAGGAGTGACCATTTGTCAACTAGTAAAAAAAAAACCAAAAAACAACAACCCTAAGAATTCTCAAAATTATGATCTGAAGTGTCCAGTCTTTTCCTTCAAAAGCAGGATTTTCATTCCAATTCAGGGTTCCCATGGGGAGACCCTGGGTGGCTACACAGCTAAGTAGCACCTATATTCAGTATGCCTACATACTGCAGCCATCTGTCCAGGACTTCCAAAACACCTAGAAGCAATTTCAGACCAGTAACAGCAGCTTTTACCAAGCTCCTAGATCCCAGAAAGTCTTGAACAAACTCCCAAACTCTTGTTATTCCATCCAGAAGAAATGTCCAAGTAGAAAAAGAAGACATGGTGAAAAAGGGCAGAGTGGACTACTTTCTGACTGTCTTGGGTAGCCTGGTGCAGCTGGGTAATATCATACAGAGACTGAATCTTAAATACAGATGAAGGCCCAAGTGGTCAAAAGTAGCTTAAAGTAGGAAAAAACCCACATTGTTTCTGCGCATTGCATGTACTTCTGTGTCTACAACCATTTCACCCAACTGGCTGGGTTTATGCCCAAATGAACACCTGCTGCCAGGTACCTGTGTTAAAGACACCAGCCTCTCCAGTTCAGAAAAGACGACCAATCGTACTCACCATACACAGAGCTAGGAAGTCTCAATCATCAACAAAAGATTTGAATGACAAAATTCAAATCCCTTTCCATTATTGGTTTTTATTCTGCAGGATGACTTGATACAGCTGGTTGCCTCAAAGGAAGAGAAAGCTTTCTACAGGAAGAAAAGTGCCTCTGATTCAGAGCAGCTCTGAAACCACCTAATCACAAACAGCTGTATCTATGGTCTTTAACCATAAAAGGCTTGTTTCAAAAGAACTTTTTTTAAAAATAAAGCAAATGAATTAATCAATAAAACCCAGAGGGTTTTTTGCTGGGCACAATATTTGTCCGAATCAAGTGCAAGCTTTTTCTCGTCATCTGCTGCTGCTTCTATAAAACAGTCAATATTCAGACAATTAAATAAATAGATCTGCTATTCAAGGCAACTGCTTTTGGATTAAAGCTATGAAAGGCAGAAACTGTCTTTGTTTTTTCCTCCCAAAACTGAAAGAAACGGAACTTTGTCCTCTTAATAAGGCTGACTCAACAGGATGAGTGGAATAGAAGTGCAGAGGTCAAGTGGCCTAAGAAATCCCTGTTCTGAACATCTGAACAACAAGGCTGACCAGAAGCAACAGAAACAATACCTGAACATTAACAAGACCAGTGCTTACAACACACTCTGAAAACAGTCTCTGTTTAAAGTGTGATGTTACATATTAAACTCAGCTGTTAAGATAATACTGCAAAGTAAAAAACAACCATCCATCTCTCCGCTAGTCCACAGATCACTCTACCATAGCTCAGGGTTGTCATCATCATAGTGAGGTTATCTTGAAAGAAGATGACCTAAACAAGAACTGCCAGGTCCTTCTATAAGCCTAGATAAATATTTTTCAGAGTAATTTCAAAGAGTCAAGGATTTGAGACTTCTTAAATGCTTGAAACTCAGCAAAACAGATGTAGGTTTCCTAAATACATAACTATCATTTAAAGGGCAACTGAGCATTTAAGATAAATTGTTTGCGCTAACTTAACTCCATAGCTGTAATTCCTCCTTTTATAACCTGTTAACATGACTACCACTAATTTATAGGGCAAACAAAATGTAGAAGTTGAAAAGTGAGTTTGTGCTTAGAAAAATGACTTGGTGGCTTTTAAATGAGACTTCAGATTAATCCTATTTACCTAATATAGCATGTTCTCTTTGAACACTTTACATGAAAAACACAACTGTTATTCATTATTTGCTTTAAAAAAGGCATATTGTTACAACACACATAATGTAAGCTGACAGTGGCAGGATGTAATCATACAACACCTGGACAGAGTGCCATTCTATAGTGTATGCCCAATGCCCTGCCTGACCTTCCACTCCCTTGAACAAACTGGTCCCACCATAAACACAACACCAACTATCAGTGGGAAATGAGAAATGAGAGACACTCAGGCTCCACTGAAATTAAAACATCAGAATTATTTAAGGAAAATTTGAACTTGGAAGACTATTTTCTATCAGTTGCCAGGAGAAGCAGGGCACAAAGGCACATGCTCCCTCCTCCAGGCATTGCACCCTACTAGCTCCCTTCCACACAGACTGGGGAACACAGAGGACTTCCCCAGCTGAAACGAGCCACAAGCATCTACAGCTGAGGGGGAAGCCCTCATGCCTCCTCCTTCCTGCTCTCATGTGTCAGTGATACCTATGAGCTGTACAACACAGATTTGGTAATAAAAATTATGCTTTATTTCCTCCAAGTCTTTTCCTTCTACTCTTTATCACAGCTTCTCACTTCTCAGTCAAACCCCATATTTTACTTCCTTAAGCCTCTACAATTTAAATGACCATAAATTTATTGGCTGATATCATCACCCTGTATACCTGCTGCATTTATTCAAGAACACCTTTGCCAGTCAGTTTCAGACCTTTTTCACCATACTCGCTTTAGGGCAGGCATCACTTGGACCTTTGCAAAAGGATATCCACTCTGCTCAATTTACTAACATCCAAGCTCAGCTATTCCTATCTATATAAACACTGTGTGTCACTAGGTCATCACAACAGAAGTCCATGTTGCAGGAAGATAACAAGCATGACGTGTTTTAACACACCAGCGTTATCTTGTTTGACCAGATACTACCATGTGTCCAATCAGAGTGTAACCCAGCCCCAGGAACCTTGTATGAAGCCAATTATAGGGTGAAAAAAAAATAGATTATATGCACCAAAAATATTTTTATAAAATCAGAGATGCTAAATCTTGAAAGACTGCAAGAGCTTCACCTCCAAAAAGCTACCTAGTCCTTTAGGTAATAAAAATATCTGTGTTTTCAACAAATGCTGCTTCAATTGAAAACTACCTATGCTTGTGGCTTGCTTTTCAATATAAAGTGATTTTCTTGATATGCACCCTGTAGCCATGCTGTAGTCTTCAACTCAAGAAACTTTTGCTTTTTAAGGGTTATCTTTTCAGCCTAAATTGTGTACGAGGCTCCTTATGCCTAGGCACAGTAACATTCACAGAGAAACCTATAAGCAACATGACAACATTAAAGAACATCATTTTCTTATGTCAGGAATTATTTGCAAGTCAAACTGCATTACACAGTTACCTGTTTTTTAATTAAAATCTTATCTGGGTGTTGTGTGAGAATTTCAATACATATCTCCTCCTTCTAAACTATAAGACTCTGTGGGAGTTCTGTTTTTCTTTTTTTTAAAAAAGCCTTGATTTGAGGCTGTCCACTCTTAAAATAAAGTAAGTCTAAAGGGCATTATCCACACAAGCAGCTGAAGGTCACTACCCAACTGTGCTCATTATCTCATTATATGGCCTTATTCTGTAATGTGTTTTCTTCCAGGATGTGATAATTAGCTTTGTGTTTCTTTGTTTTTAACAGAAACTTGGAGATATCGGAATCTTTTAAGGAAATGGTGAATCATTTTGGAAGGCTGTGTGCAATAACAGTCAAAGTTACAATCCTTCCTAGATCTTACAATTTCATGGTCTCCGTTCCCAAAGGAATCTGCTCTCTTGGATCCCTGCTTTAAGGGAAACAGCTCCAAAACAATACAAGTACCAATAAACTGGAATTTTCTGGTGAGGAACATCTCAGTACACATATTCAGAAAATGAAAATTCATTCTAAATAAGCCACAAAATCCACAGAGAGACCATGTGTTTTCCTTTCTACAGAGGACTCAAATCATGGTAATATACTCACAGCTTAATCAAGTTAGGGCCAGCAAGTATGAATACTGTACCATAGCCAAGTCCTGAAATCATTACCTTAAACCCAGAATACATGCTGAACTCTTTAGCAGCACACACCACCTTCAACTTCCACTGAAATCTGTAGAGTCTTGTGGGGATCCTGGGTTTTTTATTATCTCACAGGGTCAAGCTCTTAGTCCTTAATCAGGCAAAACTCCAGATGAGGTCCATGGGAGATTTGCCAGAGAAAAGACTAAATGGAGAGTGAGAAAGGATGACTCTAAACAACTTGGGAGAAGATCTTTAAACAGAACAGAGAACATGCATATTGTACGTCTGATTCATAGGGAGTAACTTAGCTCATGCAGATGGCAGCCACATGTAAAAAGACTTGGCCGTATATATCCTGTCCTTCCTTATTGGAAAGAAGAAGGCTCATCACTGGATAGGCAAGATTTCAATTGTCTAAAATGTAAATTTTTACAAAATGAGTCCAGTAATGAGATTTTCAAAACTGTCAAAGTAACCATAAATTTAATTGTAAAATAAACCACTTGCTAACAGGTACCCTTCAGGTTCCTCTCTGCCCTCCAGACCTCCAACAGAAATTAAACCCCACACCAAAACAAAAATTAAGCTCAAACAAGTAAAATATATCACTTAAGAAATCTCTCTCAAAAGGCTACTTGCAACATCAGCCACAGTTCTCAAATTTATTACTAATTCACCTCTCTCTTTCCATTTCCCTTGAGGTAAAGTTTGGTTTAAGGAGTTTGCTACCACACGACCATCTTCTTTCTCGATAGGCAACAACTCACACTCGGTGCATTTCACCCTTTCTTCCCTTCCAAAATAAAAAAAAAATATTTTCTCCTCGACTTCCTTCTGCTCATTTCTTCCCTTATTGAGCATATGCCCTTTGTTTTATCTACCAGATTTCTCCCCATTACAGTTCTGACAAGGACATTTGAAGAAACGCAGAGATGTGGTTCTACAAGAGTTAACTGAATCCACATTTTGTTAATGTACTGACCAGCTGCTTGTTAGCTGTAACCACAAAGAGCGCGCATGCTGGCAGTTAACTGTTAAATGCTTTCTCAAAACTATTAATAAAGTTGAAAACAATTCAAGCCCAGCACACCAGGACAACACATACTCCCAGGCGAGCATCAGATATAAAAGGAGAACTGAGATGGCCTCCATATGAAATCACAATGGCTCTTCTCCTCAAATAATCTTTTATTGACTTTTGCCTTTTTTTCTTTTTTTAAAGGGAAGCTGGGGAAAGGAGTTTTAACTCAGGAAATAAGTAATTTGTGCCCAATGCTAACATAGCCTTTACAAGGCATGTATCTTAATATCAGTGCTGCCTGGAAAAAAGTTTCAGCAAACCTCAAAGCTGATTCTGGTTTCACAAAAATACAAAATGTTCACACACACACCTTAAGCACTTCCCTTGCAGAGACCCCACTGGTGTTGAAATCCATCTCCCTGTATGGCTGGAGTTCAACTCTTACTTAGGGCTTGCCTGAAGAAGGCAAGAGCCCCAATGACACTAGATCCAGCAGGGATTCCCACAGGGAACCTAACTGCCAGTGATGGAGTACAACTCCTTGTCTTCTCCAGTATACAAAATTTTAGGTGGTCCTTCATGATCAAACAAGGTTTCAGGAACAAAAAAGTACTAAGATTCTGTAAAAAGTAGCCAACAAATGTTAAGTAAATGCAAAGCCTAAGAATGTTCATGCTGCAAAGAAACAGAAGATTATTTGCCACATGACTTCACTGAAATACCTCAGTGACAAGGGTGGCTTTTCCCTTCCCACAAAAAGACACCAACAGCCCAGCCCTACGTACAGGGTGAGCAGTGAGAAACCTTACACTTAGACTTTCAAAGTGACTTGGCAACACTCGGAACAGCGTAACTTTGTTTTCAAGTACAATCAGTAAAGGATAGCATTATTTAGAAAAGTCACAATATCCTGGAACTTACTAAATGTAAAATAACTTTGCAGTGCAGTCAGCAGTCTGTGGGGCCTCACACATGCTTTGCAAGCTTTGAAACAGTTCCCCAGAAAGGGCACTAAATAAAATGAGTAATATATCTTCCTGCTAAACATTAGAGGTACACGTAAAAACTATCGTTGAATCAGCACTTGGTGGTGGCAGTTTGTAGAGTAAAATATGTTTTGCTGGAATTTATTGTAGAGGGGTTGGACTAGATGACCTTTATAGTTCCCTTCCATCCCCAATACATTCTGTGATTCTATAAGAGTCTGAAGAAGGCCACTGCTATGCATATCACACTTTTTAAAAAAAAATAAAAAAATTCTTACTATTATTTTTTGAAGAAGAAAACAACATTCAAACAACCCATTTCAATATAGCCATAATTAGGGGGTAACATCAGGTTTTGATTTGGGGGAGAAAAACAAGAGCTAAGATAGTCTTTCGCAGCTGAAAAAAGTTGGCTATCAACTAGATGGCATTTTAATACAAAGAAAAAACAAGAAAAGAACCTAATACAGGGCCCAGTTAAGTCAATAAGTTGGTTGGTTTTTTTCTTATTGTTTGCTAGGGTTTTGTTAAGTTCAGATGTTTTGAGGCTTTCACTTGCAAGCACTGTACCATAACGCTCAGAGTCCTGACAAGGGCTGGTGCCCCTCATTTAACAGTTTTAATAGGCAAAGCTTGCAAGTTTCAACACTGCACTGTACAATGGTGCATTTCCTGCATCACTGTTGGAAACTCTGCTAAATTGGCAAATTCTTCTTACGGGTACAGTTACATCAGTTACATGAGAAAAAAAACAAACAAAACATTTCTGTCAGCTTTTCCTGTAGTTTTGGGCAAGAAGAAATAGTTATGCCAAAAAATGAAATAATTCTATTGCCACATGCTCCATTACTGATACATGCTTTACTTGGTGGCTGATGTGCCACCAGGTAAACCACAGATCAAGTTACTCAAAATACTTTAACAATACTTTGATGATCTACTTCTGTAAGAGGAAATTCAGTTTTGCTATAGTACAAATACGAGCTGCTGCAAAAAAGGGAGGCTCCTCTACCCCTGCCACCCACCTTCAGGGGTCCCTGTGTTTGCTGTAGCAATCATGAAGGTGCACAGAAAGCCAGCTGCTCCTCTAGGACTTCAAAAGCTCTTATGCAAGCACAGAGAAGCCAGGCTGAAACTTGTTCTTCCTATCAGTGGATTAGTGGTTAAACTTCCATGCCCTTCAATGAAGTTAAGACCCACTGTTTTACTCACATCTTGTGAGATTCATGATAATTTACTGCCTGTACAAGGCAGAGGCAGTCTTAACATTACTCTGCAATGCAAGTTACAAGTTAATTAAGCCTGACTGCAGCTCTGCTTTAAAACAGTCACCCCCTACTGCAGAGTGATACCAACATTCTCTAATGAGGCACAAACAACTGAATGAAAGACACTTTCTCCTAGATGAAAACAGACCTGACTTATAAGGAGAGGAACAAAGCAGAGCAGTTCAGCAGTACCACAGCCTTACTGCCAGTGCCACCAGCCTGGCTAGAAAAGAACAAAGTTCTTGTTGAGCACAAATGTTCTTTTCTCTGGGTAAAAAGGCTACAGTAACAAATCAAACATATTAAAAAAATAAAGAAAGGAAGAAAAACATGGAAATGTACTCATTCTCAATTCTTTAACTGCCCTTAATATAATAATTAATATTTTGGTTAAACACCAAGGACAGTTAACTGCAAGTTTCATTCACCATAAATGCACAGAGAGACCACATATATAACCCATAAGACGTTGTTAAGCCATTGTATGAAAAAATATGTTTATATAAAAAAAACTTCCAATGTAATTGCACTGTTGTATTTAAATATTCTTTGAGATTAACCAGGAGATTACAAGGACGGCTGTTTAGAAAGTCTGTGCCAGCTGCTCTGTGTGTATATTAGGAGCATTACAAAGGCATCAAATACTCATTACTGATGAGATCACCCTAACTAAGAAAACATACAAATACACATCTTGGATACAGACAGTTACAGTGAGGTATTATGCATAGGAGGAAAGAACATAGCCCCAAGAAAAGAGGGGAACAGAAAGCATCAGTCACCGTAGTGTGCCCCTAAGAGTGAGCAATAGCATGAGTCCCTCCATTGGCACTACAGCCCCGCACAGCAGATTCCCACTAAATCTCTAACTGTACCAGTCATGGCCTATTTAACAAAATAGCATGGAAGACCTAACAACACATGGATAGAAAGAAAAAGCAAACACACTGCTGTATCCCAAATGGAGAAGGAATATTAAAAGACTTCAGACCAGGACAACCATATTGTTACCTCTTCAGCACATGAACCCTAGGATTAATTCCATTAAGGATGAAGCAGCTGTGCTACATTGCTCAAGAATTGTCATAAAATTGCCATAAAATTGTCCTAGAGACATAATATTGTAAAACTGTATCAGAGTCAGATACCTACTGACTGATTTAGAATGAGATTAAAGGGCAGAAGACGTAGTGACTCTGCAGAAAGTTACGGTCTAAATACGAACCCTTTCCAGCTGCAGAGGCTAGTGGCCCACAGAGCAACAAACTGGACCCCCTGAGAAGCATTCCAGCAAGGGATCCACCAGAGAGCACTGGAACACAAGCACATAGGCAGCACAGTAGCGAAAAATCATATCCTTCTACTGGAACAGAGTATTACTGCTTTCAAAAAGCAATTGAAGTAAGTAGAAAACACTGATATCAGAACTGAATTGACTTAATTAGTTCAGTCAACTAGAACAAAAAAAATCTTTCTTGCTCTAATTAAATTAATCCAGTCCACTAGGCCAAAAAGCATTGATTCATTGCTCAGAAATCCTCCCTAATAAATCCCAAATTCTTTGAGCAATCTTGCCAAATCACAGACAGATAGATGAATGCTTGACCTATAAAACTATCTCCAGTGCACTATTATTTCTCTGGAGAAAGAGGGAAGCTACATTCTAGGACTCCTCAAGGCAGAAGAAACTATTTATTTGTTAGCAACCTTTACTTGAAATGTCTTAGACAACTTTTTTGCTGAATGCTTTTGGGTAGTGCTTGTGTGGTGTTGAAACAAACAGAAGAATTAGCTGGTTAGGTTTCTCTGCATACAGGAAGATTTTTAACACCAGCATTAAGCAGCTCAATACTCATAACTCTTTCATTAGAATTCTTTTGTCCTGAATCATATCAATAAAGTTCAGTCTGGTATTCATAAGAGCTGACTTACACACAGGCTGCTTGATGCAAATATACTTTTGAGATCCAGCAAATTTAACAGAGACCTAGAATTAAGTAACTTTATTTTTAGAAATTTTTATTCAAAATCAACCATCACAGTGAGTCTTAAATACTCTTTTACTCTGGACATTTTTAAAACCTGAGCTTTGCTAATTTAAAATATAAGAGGATGGAGATTTCAAGAGAAATCACAAAGAACATAACAGTCTTTTTCAGGATTGCTTTCATTTTTCTGCTACTGGCATGAAGCATTCCTTATTTTGAGTATTTCAATTTGTTGTTTTGTTGCTATACAAACTATTGCTAAAGTCAGTTGGCTGGCCTTTACTAAGATACAATTGAGAAGCATCTGTGTGGGTGTTAGATTTTAGTCAACTGCAGCCTTTATAAAACCTCAGAGTCCTTCATAGGATGCATATTTTCACTCTCTTAATGCCATCTGTGATGATACATGTTATCACAGAGATCAAACATTAGCACTGGGAGAAGGAAAGGGAATGCAGGGAACAATATGGCCACCAGCACTATTTCAGCAAGAAAAACAACTACTACTGGCCCAGTTCCAAAAAGCAATTGAGACAATATACAAGGCAATCTCTCAACAGTTTTCTTGCCAATTTTCTCAAATACCCATTACTTTTTCAGCTTAAAGGTAGAACTATCCCATAGAACAATTAATTACTGCTTTGAATTTGCTAGTGTTTATCTATAAAAGCAAATTTGGCCAGACTGATTGATTAAACATTTCAAAGCAGAAAATGTGGAAAACTGGCAACTTTTACAAAGTGAATAGCTTAGCAAATCATCTCCAAAGATGAAGTCTGCCTTGATGCGAGAAAGTGAAGCCAAGTATTAAGCTTCTAACATGTTCCTCAAACTATGCATTTAATACACCTGTTGGCATCAGACCATGGGGACACCAAAAGGAGAACTGCCCCTGCTGGTGGTACAGCCATTGCTGTGCTCTTCTCCAGGAGCCCCTGCTTATGGCCAAGAACAGGCCACAACCAGGAAGAATCACAGCACCTGCCCAGCAATGCTCTGAGGCACATGGAGCTTTTATGCTGCAGAGCAGGTTTCCCAAGAGTAACCAGGAATCACCCACTTGGACTGAATGCACATACCATGCACACATGTACATACAATGAAAATGACATTTTTCATTTAGTTCTTTCCATCCTTGACAGATAAAATCCCTTTATTCATCACCTATTATTAAGTCTCAAAGTGTAGCAGCTGCCAAATAAGGGAACAATAGGTCTATCTTTTATAAACTACACTTAGAAATACGAGACAAGTACACAAGCTTGAAGCAGCTGCTTTTTCTGGAATTAGTAAAAATTTCTGGTTTTGTCACCTGGGGTCAAAATTCCTCTTTGGTGAAATTCCCCTGACTTAAAACAAGTTCACACCAAAGAGCAATCCAACTCGGTGCCTTCAGGTAAAGAAACATGGCACAGAGTCCTTATGCTAACTAGTTGTGGTTTTTTTTGTTGTTGTTGTTTTTTTTGGTTTTTTTTAAACTCCAAATTCATCTCTCCTATGACTTATGGCCTGAGGGACTTCAGTTCCCTTCGTTCTCATTACCTACAGAGGATGAAATTATTTATCTTCTTTGAAAAGAAGTATACCCAGTCCCCATATTCTCTCTACACTATAACAAAACCAGTAGTAAAACCACAGGTTTTGCCCATGCAAATACATTTCAGTGGAAAAAGCATGTAAAAGAAAGACTTGCAGAAACTGAATACAATCTGCATGTGAAAGAAACAACTGTTTCTCTAATAGCAGATGCTCCATTTCTTGTTGAGACACCCTAGGATCACATTTCAGAATGCTGCATTTGGGGTGCTAAGGCCCTTGGAGCAACAGATAAAACTGTGCTGTTTGATGCTTGCACATGCACTGCTGATTCCAAATGACAGAACTTACATTTTCCAGCAAAAGAAACAAGCAAGCACGAAATAAAGTTACCATTCTGTAGAGGCAAGATAGGCAGGTTCAACACATCAACTGCAAAGGTAGTTTCAGTGGTAGAAAAATATAAAAAAAAAAAAAAATCAAAGGAGAAATACATCTTTTTTTCAGGTATGTCCCAGAATACCTACCACTGTATTCTGTAGACCCTTGAGTTTAGAAAACTGCTGTACCTCTCCTTGATGTTAGACAAGACAAAAAAAAATGCCATCTTTAGTTAACTAAATGTCCCTTTTAAAGTTTTTTAAGTAAAGAGATCAAGAGTTTGTGTTTTTTGTGGTTTTGTTTGTTTTTAAAGATAAAAAACAAATACAGAAGTTAGGAAAGAGTTAATAAGGGCCCACAATACAGAAAGGCTATTAAAAGATCTACAAGCAAAATCCCAAATCCCAATTCCCTTTGGAACACAAAAGAATTATTTTTAGCACAGTATTTATAAGATTGGGATGCTCTGACCTTGCTAAAGAGAAGTTTCTCTTTTTAAAAAAAAACTTCATTACATTTCCTCAGAAAGACAAAGATAAATGCGATTCACCATTCCATGCCACAAAATCCTCCATAAAACTACCTTCCATCCAGAGTACTTCCCTCCAGAGACAACCAGTAATGTTGCCATTTGCCTGCACCCACACAATTCAAACACTGCATGCTTGATATTTCTTACAACTGCTTTGGCATTCTCCAGAGTAAGTATTAATCAAAGAACCAGGCTTTCATGTTTACTGATAAATGCTCTGGTTATGCCAAGCACTTCAGATACAAGCTCAGTTGTTTTGCTGAATCAGGACCTACAATCTCACATTCTACTGCTCCATGTGGGTGCAGAACTCTGCTGAAATTCAACTGTATTTAGCTTTAGAGTCTTGCTGATACAGGAAAAATTAAGTCTGCTGAATTCAAACCATTCCAAATCTGTGATACAATTACCTCTAAAATGTATAACCTTCCTCTGCATCCTGACATTCAAAGCTCTGCAGAATTTTTGTGTGGTTTTGAAAGATAAAAAAAACTATTTATGCATAAACCACAAAGAAATGGCACAGGATCTGACTCAATTGAGCTGGTTGAGACAGACAGAACACCAGATTAAAACCTAATTTTCACAGGAATAGATCAACAAATGGCAGTGTTGGAAGAAATATTAATTCAGAGGACCTATATACTTACTTGAGCTTCACAATTATTAGTCTTTGTACTAAGTTGCTCACTTTAAAACGTAATTTAGTGCTTGAAGGTATTACTTATTTTGTGTAAAATTAAAATGATGATTTTTCATGCATATTTTTGTTTCTCAAAGCTCATGAAGCTCACTGGCATCATTAGGAAACCAAATTATGAACTCCTATCAGAAGAACATCTGACATTAAGAAGCTTCAAATCAGCAACAGAATGCTGAAATTATAATTAAATTAGAAGAATTTTACCTTTAAAAGCTGCTCAGTGGTCCCTACTTAGTATTTCTCAGAACTAAGAATAAAAACCCACACAACTCTGCCAACAAATACTCTGAGGAAAAATGAAACTTACAATATCATTCCATTTGGAAAATACCCAGAAAGAACTATGTAGAAGGAGGAAATTTGTGTGAGTGACTCCTAGCAGTTTATTTATTTTTTTTTCAGATTGCATCCTTCACCTTCCAGTGGAAGGATTTGCTCTTATACTTTGAAGGGTCTTATATAATTTTTGGAAACTGTTCAGGGTCAGGGGAAGTTTCACTTAAAAAAAAAAACCAACCATGTAATGACAAGACCTGTTTCTTCCTGTAGTTATGCTTATTGACATGGTACCCATCACCACCGTGTCAGGGGGGCACAGATCAAAAAGATACATTAGAACCACAGAACTATACAGGTTGGAAAAGACCCTTGGGATCACCAAGTCCAACCATCATCCCTGGTCTACAAAGTTCTCCCCTAAACCACATCCACCAACACCACATCCAAACAACCCTTAAATATACCCAGGGATGGTGACTCAACCACCTCCCTGGGCAGCCTATTCCAGTGTCTGACCACTCTTTCTGTAAAATATTTTTTCCTAATGTCCAGTCTAAACCTGCCCTGTTGCAGCTTGAAGCCATTTCCTTCTTGTTCTGTCACTAATTACCTGTGAAAAGAGAGCATCACCAACCTCTCTACAATAACCTTTCAGGTAGTTGTAGAGACTGATGAGGTCTCCCCTCAGCCTTCTTTTCTCAGTATTTCAGGAAACTGGTAAATTATTCTATATATCCAATTCTTAAAGTCTCTTCATCAACCTGACCTCTTCCCCCGCAACCATGACACTCACTCACAAAGACAGAGGTGTCTACAAGGCCAGCACAGACATAGCTGCATGGGAAAATTCTGGTTTGTATCAGATGCCATGGCTGCACTGCTCTGTCAGCAGCAAGGAAGATTTGCACCACCAGAGGATCTACCCCAGAAGGCTGGAATGAGACTCCTGGCCACTGCAGATCCACAGAATGTATCATCTATCTTCTTTCCAGCTTAACAGTAAGGCAGAAAACAAAAAGGAAAAAGAAGTTCAAGTAAAAAAAAACATGTTCCCATTCCTTCATGGAAAAGCCTAACTTGTTGAAGGCCAAACCTTCAACAGGGTCTAAGTTAGGTATGTGTTTCTGCTGTCCTCCAAGACATTTTACCAAGACATATATTATACACCCAACTGCACAAATTTGCCAGCAAGTAAAATAAATATGTTTCAGCCTTTGATTTAAGCCACATTAGTACAGAACATTTTTGCTTGCAAGACTACAAAGCCAGACTTGCTTATGAGGTTATCCAAGGCTGTAGCGTGTGCATTTCTGAGTGTTTGTGTGGAGTTCCTACTGCAGGTTGCCAGACCTTAGTTTAAGCCCACTTCAAAAACGTAATTCCCTCATACAGGCAGGTAGTTTGCCAGCATTTCTCTCCTTGGTTCTGCCTTGGACCTTCCACAGGGAAGAAAAATCTCACAGTAATCAAGGTTTTCTTTGCAGTCTTTTTCTGCGTAATTGAAGCTGTATAAACATGAACTTTCAAGAAATCTGTGTCCAAGCTAAAAGTAAATGAGATTCAGATCAGCATTGAGCTACATATCTGAGCAGTAAGAGGAGGTACAGAAAAAAATATTATTTGAATATTTATACAGACCATTTTCAATGCAAAGTTCATGAGGTATACTCGTTAAGGCATTAGCATGAAAAACATACAGCTTTGTACCTCAGGTTTTAATATGCACCTGTGTGCATCATGCCATCTAACTTGAGGGAGTTTTGATATATAGTTAACACATTAGTACCTCAAAAAGAAAGAAAAAAAACAAAAAACACAGATTCTGTCTAGTTCACCTATATGTGAAAAGATAACAATGCTGAAAATGCTGAAGAGTCAGTAATAAAACATGGAGCAATAACAGCAGTGTCCGTGTAGGACTGGCAGACAAAAGAAAGGTGTGTTCTCCTGCAGCAGCTTCACTAGAGGCTCAGAAACACCGACTGAGCTAGAAGTCGTCTCTCTCTGTAAAACCCAAGGCCCTGGGGATGTGGTGTGCTGCCCCCTGCCTCCCCCGGGCCTCACCACAGGCACACCGGGGTTTTATTTATACTCCTCAGCTTTATTTATACTTCTCAGTTTTATTTATACTAATATGTTAAGGGTTCAAGCCTGAAAACGTGCAGGTTCTGTACACTGGAGATTAAGAGCCAAGCCTGCAGTACGCTGGCCATCACACTGACCACGGCTCATGGGCATTTGCCACAGCTTTTCCACAGAGGACTAGAATGCATTGCTTGCTACCACATGGATTCATCTATAGCCAGAAAGTCCTTGCATTTAAAGAATAATTGTTTGGACTAATAGCACTCAGTGACTACTAACAGAAAAACGTTGCAAAATCTCTTCAGAGAGACCTGTCCTTCCTCAGCTGCAATTACATCTACCTGTGATCTCTCTCCTCCCTTCATCAGATCTGGCCCACCAGTTCATTACTCTTACCTTACTGTACTCCTGATACTCTGTAAAGGACATTAACTAGATGTTACACTAGGATTTCATTGCAAAAATTAAAAGCCTGGGAGAAAACCAAAACCCACAGGACAGGGAGAAGAGAAACTATGATAGTGCTTCCTCACCTCCCCCTAACAAACTGCAACCCTTTCTACTCCCTTCAGCTATCTTCTTCCTATGCAGATACTGGAAGAATCAGTTTCCAAGAATAAAATAACTTTGAGGCTAGCCCTGCTCTGAGCAGGCGGCTGGACTAGACTTCCAGAGATTGCTTCCAGCCAAAATAATTCTATTACTCTACTTATGAATAAGCATCTGATCAAATCCAGGACCATAGTGCTCTTCAAGAGTTTGTTTCAAGAATAGCTGCCAGAAGAAAACAGAACTGGGGAGAAAAGCCAAAAAAACACAATAAACTCCAGGATAGACGTGTAGGTTTCTGAGCATTGAGTATCTTTCTAATAGTAGTACCACGTTTGATAACACTTTTAAATGAGTGGGTTTTAATGAAAGCTGGCTTTAAGAGATAATCTGACTTCTTAGCCAAGCAATCTACTCAGCAGCAAAATGAAATTGAGATTGTGAAAAATGGAAATTGTTTTTATTTTTGACACTGACACTTTTTTCTAAAGCAGATTTTTATGCATCTATGATGATTCAGATTTGCTCCAAGCAGTCACACCTCTCACCCAAGACCAGCATTCATATCTTCAGCCCAAGCCGCAGACATACTCAGACACACCCTGTATTGCTGAAAGTTCATCTGCATTGAAGCTATTGCAAAATGCTAGCATCACCTACTATTAAATAACTGAAGTTACTCATGCTGGATGGATGCCTTCAGAAGGTCAACCCCAGAGAAAGTCCCACAAGGCCCGAGGGCTTGAAACAACATAGTTTTCCATGCTGACGATGAAAGGAAGCCAAATCATAATGCATTTAATTGCTCAGCCATGTCTCTTCCAAAGCTGGTCATCTTTTCCACAGTGAGGACATCTCAGATTTAAGCAAGCCATCTGTCCACTGTCCACTTTTCCCACTACCTCACTTTGTACATCCATTTGGCCTCTTCTCCAATGACTCGTGCTGTATTCAAGCTGGACACAAGAGGCTTCCCCTTGCAACCACAGAAAGAACTTTGACAAACAAACATACGAAGAAGAATCACTTCAGCACTTGGAAGAAACTACAGTATACGCCAGGTACTTGAACTCTACACATCTTTCCTGTTTCTGTCAAGTTCATGCAACACATGGGATTTTTAAAACAAATCTGGAACAAAACAAGGGACAGAAGCAATCCCCATAAATGGCAATGCATCTTCCCAACCTAGGATGCCTCCAATAACACTGAGAATTGTTAATAAAAAGTCTTTGCCATCACCATTGACAGTTAACTTTAAAAGAGATTAGACAAGTGTCAAGAACGATGGAGAGGAGTTTTACCGTAATAGAATCACAGAATCTTAGGGGTTGGAAGGGACCTTCAAAGATCATCTAGTCCAATCCCCCTGCCAGAGCAGGATCACCCAGAGCATATCACACAGGAACTTGTCCAGGCAGGTTTTGAATGTTTCCAGTGAAGAAGACTGCACAACCTCTCTGAGCAGCCTGTTCCAGGGCTCTGTCACTCTCACAGTGAAGAAGTTTCTTCTGATATTTACATGGAACCTCCTATGTTCCAGTTTGCACCCACTGCCCCTTGTTCTATCACTGGACATCATGGAAGAAAGCCTGCCTCTGTCCTCCTGACACTCGCCCTTAACATATTTGCAAACATTGATGAGGTCACCCCTCAGTCTCCTCTTCTCCAAGCTAAAGAGACCCAGCTCCCTCAGCCTTTCCTCATAAGGGAGATGTTCCACTCCCTTAATCATCTTTGTGGCTCTGTGCTGGACTCTTTCAAGCAGTTCCTTGTCCTTCTTGAACTGAGGGGTCCAATAGGGCAGGAAGGATGGACAGACTCTGATCTATTACATACCTCTTTGGGATTTTGTCCAAAATTTCTTGTTATGAACTAAAATAATCAGAACTTAATTCCAGTTACAGACTTTGAAGGCAGCACTGAGCTGAGCTGGAACACCCTTTCAGCCCAGTTCTCTAAAGAAACCCAGCTCAGCTTCACCAGCAAAATGCTGCACCCAGGGCAATCAATGCAGCTTCCTGATGGAACTAATAGTTTGGTCTCAGCACCACGTTGGCAGAGCTGCTCTACCTCTCAAAGGCTTCCATAGCAGTGTTCCCCTTTATAATATATGTGCACCACGCAATTCCCTTTTTAAAATAAATAAATAACCAAATAATTTACATTACTACTGCAGTTCTTTAATGATTTTAAGGGGAAACATCAGTGCAAGAAAATGCTTGTAGGAACAGCATTGTTTCTCATATCACTGTACCAGCAGCTATGATCACAATAATTTTATATAAAATCTAGACATAAATGTAAACTTTAGTTAACCTACATTTTTCCAGCATGAAAAAGTATTTTTTATCCATAATTCTGAACATATACAATAAGTTACACTGAATGCATTATTTACATAATGACACCTACCTGCAGCTGCAAAGCACAAAGTCATCAAAGCGAACACTGAAGTCATGCAACCTGAAGACATTTTTGCAAATGCTGTATCTTCTCAAATCAGCTCCCTTTTTAGCTCTTCATGTAGATGTACTGCCTTTGAACTTTGTGGTTTGTTTTGAAATCAAATCTTCCAGACTTTTATTTGCCTACAGAAAGAAGTAAAAATACAATTTAATACAAATATCGCTTACAGGAACATTATTAGATATTTTAAATTATCTCTCTTGTAACAAAGAAAATGGAATTATTTCTTAAAGGACTACTAGAGTAGTAGTGCATTTTATATTGCCAAATACCCTAAGTACCAACAGTTTAGTGCTCTTCCCCCTGTATTTCCCCTGTACACTGCCTTGCTGCTTTCGATCTTTCATATTATACATTGTGTAAGTCATGATTTACCTGCAAATGAAATCCCAGAATCCTTTCTGTCAACTATTTCTGAAGTCCTGCTGA
>NW_009970724.1:8275395-8287013 GCF_000747805.2 Chaetura pelagica
GGGTCTGGGAGAGTTCTCGGGGGGTCTCTGCAGGGTCTGTGAGGGGTCTGGGAAGGGTCTGGAAGCCTGTCAATGGTACTCAGTCTCCGACAAGTTTAAGTATTAAGACTTTCTCTAGGACATACAAAATTTGCTTTATTTATCTGCTGCTACCTTTATTATACCATGGAGAAACGTTTCACATGTTCTCTAGCTGGTTTATGGGTAACACAATAAATTTAACTCATAATTTTTCAGTATCACAAATTCTGAAAGCTTTTCAAGACCACTTGACACCAAATTTAAGTATAAAGCTGTTCAGAAACTTTATTTTAAGAGATTTCAAGACACGATATATCAGGCCAGTAAAACAACTTAAATGCACTGTACAAATAAATGACAATAAGCTGACACCTGCCGGCATTAAAAACACCAAAGATTCTGGCCCCAGAATGCATGCTGAAGATTTTTGAGGGGAAACACCAGATACAAAATATCCTCTTCATCTTTATTTTTTAAATCTACTCTCAGTCATCTAGATGCTAGTAGGAGACTACAGACCAAGTAGGTAAGGAGCCAGAACATTGTTATTGTACTAAATCAAACAAAAATCTTATCTACTTGACTCTCCTACCAGCCTCCAGAAGCAGATGACAGACTGTGCCCCAGCAACCACTAACACTCACCACAAAGCAATGCAAGCAATTTGAAACAATCATCACAGGGCTAAGTGATGGCAAAACGCTGAGTCAGGACCAAAATCTAAACCATGACAACAGAAATGCCATTTTAAAAGTTCCTTTTGACATAAAAATGGAATGAAGTACAAAGGCTAGGCTGCTATACAGTGTGTGCCATGCTGTGCACAATCAAGAGTCTGCACATGGAAAATCTGCACCTAGACCAGCACTTGGAGACACCTGCTGACAGTGCTCCTACAGGGACACACCAGAAGCTTCTCTGCAGAATTTCTCCTTGGGTTATTCACAAGAGGCAACACTGTCCTGCGTGGAGAGAGCTGCAGCCACACACCAGGAGAGGACTGCTGGTGCCCACAGCCAGAACTATGGTCTCCCACAGACTCTGCACTCACCACCCAGGCCCCAGCAGGTCTTGGCACTGCCCCAGATGCCCCTTGCAGGAGGAGAGCCCAGGGGTAGCACCCCAACACCCCACTTCTTCAGCACAGAAACGAGCTGGCCACCTACCGCAACGTGGGGGTTTGAGCAGTTCACTTTCAAGCTCAGCATCCAATATAAGAAGCACATTTGCTGCTGTTTCCTCTTTGCTTCTGATACACAATATTTTAGGTTGAAGTTCTGTACCTGGTTCTCTCCCCTGCACAGGTATGTTCCCACCACCTCCCTTCCAGTGCCTTAGAAACATTGTCAGACAACAAAAGTGAATAAAGGAAACCCCTATAGAAATGGTAGCTCTAGAAATGCTACTTTAACTTTTCTACCTACTGGTGCTCAAGCTGGGGAAAAGGAGGTTACTCTTGACTCTGAAGAGACACACTACTTCACAGAGTGTAAACAAGATCTGGGTATCTTCCTATCTGCTATTCACAATGTTATGTATGATTAGGTATCCCAAACTGGAGTTTCCCTTCCATCAGAAGAGACTGTGACAATATACTTGTGACAATATTTGGTCATATTAACCTAAAAACTTGATCTCAAAAATTGAGAACCTGTGAAACTATCCTGGGATCTGTAAAGTAACCTTAGCAGAGGAAAAAAAAAAAAAAAAAAAGCAGAACACAAACCCACAAAACAACCAAACTTCATTTTTGTTCTCTTCCATGCATTGTCTTTTTCAAAACTGGCCCTGACCTTAGTAATAGATAATAAATAATCTAAGAGAAAAAATGTTTTGGAAATAAACACATATATCATTCATCTAAGAACATCAGTTCAGTACAATTTTGCTTAATTCATCTTAAGACATATTACTGTTACTGAGGTTGAATGTTTCCTCACGTAGATGTTCTCTGGTACTGTTTGCTTTCTACTGATTGTAGGTCCAATACATTTTTAAAAAACCACATTAGATGAGACTACAACACTACCACACAAAATGACTGAGGTAACAAGACATTGCAATGACTTTCTGTTTTTGATAGCAATACAAACATTGCAGCCTCACAAAGCAGCAACAACAGGATTTACCTAAAGATTTTTTCCACAATGTTTTGCAGAAGATGGGTTTGTCTTCAAGAAAAGAAAAGTTTTGGAGAAGGATGAACACACACCAAAAAAATAAATCAATGCTAGAGACAGCTAAAAACAGGAAAACCTCAGAAAATGATGGGTTCCTTGGACAATGTACAAGGCTTGTAAAAATTATTCATCTTGAACCTACTTGAAGCATTCAATGAGTTCCTACACCGTTCCCACCTCCCCTTAGAGTGTAAGGTTATATAGTTAAACCCTTGAATCCATGAGGGAGGCTGAATTTCATGGTAAATTAAGGCCAACCTTTTTTGAACAGAAATAATAAATTGTTGACAAGAGTGTAGGATAATCCTTTAACACAAGTTTTTTAAAATGAAAATCCAAATCAAACAGGTTTAATGCCAAAGTGGCAAGCCATAAGGAATTTATGACAGATTCTGAACATCATTTGGGAAGTCAACTGTAAGCTGGAACCATTTATTGCTATTACTCTAGCTAAATGAAAAAAAAAAGAAACCTAAATGTACTCAGTGAGAGTATTCAGTTGCTAACTCAATTTTTAAATTCTGCCATAAACAAAAATCATAAGAAACAGCAAATCATTATTTTTCTACCCAGCATTAGCTATAAAAGACGACCATAATGTCCTGCAAGTTGTCACGTGTCCAAACAGGCAATGAATATGCATTCTGAAATGTGAGTTACTGATGTATAATTACTTCACCAACAAAGGACAAAAGATAAACCAAAAAAAAGAGCAACTACAGCACACATATTCAGTAATGTACTAAATAGGAAAACATAAGACATTACTTCAGTCCCTCTTCTATCAGTACAAACCTCTCATTCTTCAGTGATATTTTTATAAAGGCGGAGTTGAACAGAAATAGGAAGTACAGGGAAAAAAGATCAATGCTGCTGAGAGCAGCTGAGCATCCCATTCTGAGTTGACCACCTAATTACATCAAAAGGTCAAGTTCTGATTTGGAAAATTTTATTTTAAAATAAGAGAATACATACACACTTCTGACTGTAAAAACAAAGTGATACGATTCCTACAATAACCCATCAACCAATAGTATTTACAAGGTATAACTCAGAGCAGACAGTATATGATCAAAAAACCTTCAGCTTCCATTCCGATTCTGCCAGCTTGCAATGGGTGGACAATGGGACCCAACTGAAATCACTAAGAGCTTTCTAGAGAAAGAGCTCACTTGCTTTAAGATACGTATTCCCAAACTTAAAAGGAGGGCAAAGTTCAAACATTGAAAGACTATGTGAAAAGCTGACAAATTGATAGTGAGTTTCATTAATTTAGGATGGATGATATCTGAACTGCCAGCTGCGCAGCAGCAATTCAAGTCAAAAACCACCAATGAAAACACTATTAACGATTACTTCAAGAACAAACCTACTAAGCAGGCAATTTTGGAAAGTAAGTATTTTGGAAAACCAGATCATTCTTACCTGTGATGGAAGTCAGCTACAAAACTGCTATTATCTAACCGTCAAAGAGAAGCAAATAAGAAAGTACGTGAGAAAATTCAGCTGCGGCACAAAACATGCCAGATTTTGCTTCAGCATGAAGCCTGCTGACACCTGAAGACTATGGGAAACATGCAAACTAGGAAAAGTTGAGGCAGTCCACAGAATAGAGGGACATGTCCTTTGAAATAAGAGAATAAAGCTGAGCAAAGGGATCAGGAAACTAAACCATTTATCCAAGTAGTAAACAGGACTGCTAGTCAATTTGAGATGCAAAAGAAATTTCCAAGAGACTAATCTTTTCCTTTGGGGTATATCTGGGAAGCTATTTTTGTAACAGAGGTCACAAAAGGGCATATTAAAAGTATAAGCAAAAGATCCTAATGAGGAAGAGAAAGAGAAGACATGAGAGCTTTGGGTTTACTAGTAGTACTGTTCTCATGCCAGTGCTTTATACCACTACAAGGCTGGCAGAAGAGGGCATCTGCAGCCAGAGTTGCTGAAATCTGCTGGGGTCATTTTCACTGAAGCTTGCTGTCTTAAAGGCCACTAGTCCTGATAAAAGTGAGGGCCTAAAAACCACAAAAGAGTCTCTTTTGTTGAGAAGTATAATTTTGCAGATGTAATCAGGAATGAGTGCTACTGTGAACATCAGGAAGAATCTTTCTACTACCTGATTACATTACGGTTGAAAGAAGACTGGAGGAGTGGAAGGGGGGAAACATTTTGAAGTACATGAGGACAAGAGGAGAAATAAGTATGAGGTTTTCATTTGAATTGAACTATAAGCCTCTAATGTTCATGAGAATTTTAATGTGTAGTACTTAGACATCTGTGAAAAATACGACACTCTGAAGAACACGGATGCTCTGACTGGCTTGTGAGAGCAGCAAGTCATGGAAGGACAGATCTCATTGCTACTCTAAGCTAGTGCACAACAAAAACTCCTTAACTCAAAGGTATTTAAAAGAATCTGACTTTGTCAGAGCCAGCAGCAGTAAACACAAAACACACATTACTTCAGTATACCACTGTGATCTTTCTGCTTTTCATTAATGGAAATATTTTTTCTTTATAAAAATCTGCTACTTGTCTTCCTCAGAATTCCAGTCTTTTGTGGACTTTTTAGAGCTAACCTTTGAGCTAAAAAGTCACCTTTGATACTTAGACAACCAAAGAATTCAGAAGTTAGAAGCAAGCTGCTTACTCTTAAGAAAACACCCTTCAACGAAGGAGTTGCCTGCCCTTACTGTGAGTAGCTACCAGGACATCAGGCCCTGTGGTCTATGGATGGCTTGTTACTAAGAAATCATATTCAACACAGTTCCACCACCAGCAGAAAGGTATCCATCACCTGCTTATCAGTCTCCAAGAAGGGGACAGGACTCTGTCCTAAAATGCTTGAGGAACTACAAAAAAAAAATGACCCAGTACAAACCCTAGGACCAAGTTCTGTTTTCAGAAAATTTGAGCACGTTTCTACTCGTCCTGTGTCTGTAGTTCTAGCAAAATACCTACGACTTATTACTCCTCTTGAGATCAGTGGTCTCTCTAGCTTCAATTTTTATCCACATTCTCCTGGTAAATTCATTTTTGCCTACTTTTTCAAAGCTTCTCTGCTCAGCCCAACCTAGCTATATATATATATATATATATATGTATATATGTCCACAGGTGGCCACAGGCACAGATTTGGGGGTGTTCCTGTTTCCTATTAAAGGCTTCTATAGCATAGGAATTTGCCACATTTATTGCTGAATTGGGTTCTTATAGCTTTATTTTCCCCTTTTATTTCTGTTCCCTTAAGCCTTTTCCCCCCAATAGTCAGCACTTGTTTCTTTAATCACCACTCACCTTTCCCACAGAAGTTCTTCCCGTGCCTTAACTCCAACCTCCTTGTCTAACTTTTTCCTTTACTACCTCAAGAATTAAATTCCACTTCCTCTCTTCCTTATCAGCATGGACTGTCAATTCACTCCTCTTTCCATGCACAGTGGCAGAGGTTGCACAGCTCTCTACCACACTGCTAACAAACACTTCTCTATCAAAAGGAGGCGAAAAATCCTCCTCTAAGTCACATCACAAGTCCCACTGAAATGAATGGGGATACTTGGGCAAAGCCAGCAGGATCTGTCCCTTGGTGTTGTTTTACCATAGCAACATGAACCCAAGTTTCTAGGCCATCCAAGACAGCCTTCACAGCCAAAGCTTTTTCACTTTTTGTTTGTTTGTTTTATGCATGGCAACCATTTAGCTTATTTAACTGTTTTTCTCCCATTTGTCCATGTGGTTGCCTAATCAAATGCCATGAATATATGCATTCCATGCCTCGAGTAAAAAAGGCAATAATTTCTAATCAAGTACACACAAGCTTAATTTAAAAAAAATCACAAATGCTTAACTACACATGCAGTTCTATAAACTTCGGAATAGTACAGTTTTTGAAGGAATTTATTTATAACCCTACTTTGATTAAATACACATTTCAGCAGACTTCTTTTTATTAGATGACATTTATGTTCTGTAAATTCTGCGTGATTTGCACACATACATGTTGGAAAGCTGACTAATAAGATTAGCAAATATTAATGGGGAATTGAAAATGTGTATGTATTTTTTTAATGCTTAGGTCCAAAGCATATATATGAAGCTCCACTATTCAAAACTAAAACAGTAACTTATTCATAAATTATTAAGGGGACAGACTCTGTTATAGAAGCAACAAAGTGGTTTCATTTTCAGAGAATGTATGAACAGCAATAAAACTAAAAATCCTGACATATCAAAAGCCCAGGGAAAAAGTAACTCTGATGTCCTGCAGTTCACATGCTGCTGTGCTTGTAATGGGACATTTCAACAAGTCACAGTTAAAGGCTATGGGAACTGGACAAATGCCAAGGGAAGATGTTTTATGCCATTTAGCAATTGTGCCCCTCTATTCCATGTGACTTTTGTTTTAACATTTTGTTTATTTATTTTCTTATTAATGTATTACAATACAGCCTGCCAAATTACAGGAAGCCACAAAACATACACAAATGAGTCCATAAAAGATGTTAAACCATTCAACCTTTTTGGTAGGAATGTACCAAGGTTGGGTTTGTTACCTGGTATGTATTTCGCCCACAGCTAGCATTAAGCTCTAGTTTGGATGGGGATGCCTATTCTCAATACCATTTCATTACCAGCTTTCCCTTCAGCTTTCCAACATTTTGTTTTAATCACCTGACCAGAATTGCTGTGATTTTAAATCAGAAAAATAGTCATGATACCAGACACTGTGGAAGTTTCAGCACAAAAGTAAGAGACAGTATACAGAAACAGGATAAAAATCATACTGTTATGTTCCCAGTACTTCCCTTCCCCCAAGCACAGGGAGGTACATAACTGAACCTTTGCAGGCTGAGGGGCAAGCTTTTGCTTACCAAATGTAAACAAGAGAATAGCCTCTTACAGGATCAGGATGTAGGAGGGCTTCAATAGGTGGAAGGGAAGGAAGCGCATCCAGGAGTCTTTTAGTGGAAGGAGTACACAAGACTCTTCCACAAGCAGAAGTCTGGAATAGATTCCTTTTTGACAACAGCAGAAATTCCTAGAGGTTACCAAAACTCTACAGAAGGGAGAACACACAGCACTGAAAAACGAGTTAAAACCAATACCCTACCTGGAACTTGAGTATCTAATCAGAACTTTTCTACTTTAATGTAGTGTCCTCTGGGATACCCTACATCTGAGCAACCCCAAAGGGAGCAAAGAAAATAAGATGTTGGGATGTTGTACAGTTCTTATGCTATAATGGCTTGAGCAATCTGTAATCTAGTACCAGCTTCAGCCATGTATTTTCTAACTTGCAGTTAGTCTATTCTTTCTCAAGCAAAAAAGTCCCAACAGATCTCGATATAGCCACATCAGCCCCCCTGTAACAACTGCATGGAAAGACAATACCACTTTAGGCCATTCTGCCTCTGTTTTCTAGTTAGAAGATGGATAAAAAAAATCTCAATGCTCTTATCAGGGAATAACAGTAGCACAATTACATGGAAACTTCCTGATAAACGTTCAGGTAGTAAAGGAGGTAAAAACCAGAGACTTCCAGAAATGCGTATACATAAAGACTGGATTAAAGTTTTCACGGCAGTACAAGAGATCTATGAGTCTCAAATCTACATTTAAATAAAACTCAGATTCCCAAGGAACTCAACCAGTAATATCCCACTACAAATCACAGGAACCAGGCTCATGGTTTTTTTAAAATGGGACTTGCAGCTTCTGTAAATTTTACCCTGAAACAAAAACATTTATAGTGTACAGGAACCTTCAGGCCAAACAAAAAAATCATAAATTGCATGAAACAAATATCTACAACCTTTTATTCTCATAGTTAAATTTATTCAGCCTAATTACTTCATTTTTTTATGGTTTCTAACTGGAAACAGAATAGGTTTCCTGGCACTGCAGTATCTTACTCTTCATAAACACAGTAGCAGCCAACAACCTCACACAAATGTCACTTATCTTAAGTTTTAGTTGGCTCAGTTTCTAATTGCACACCTAAACTACACAGATAACAGCTCTAATGTTCCTATCAAGGCAGATATAACCCTAGGGAAGGCATGTCCTTGTAGAGGAGACACAGCAGGATAGTAAGTTACCAACAACTCAGCAAGGTTTCTTCCACTCAAAGATTTCAGCAAACGATTCTATCAATGAAAGCTTGATGCCATTATTCTTTCAAGACTAAACTGCAGAACCTTAGAACTGTATCTAGAAATATTTTAGTCAGAACCTTCCTATCAGGAAAAAAGCTAAATCAATCTCTGTGGGATTTAAAATCTTGAAGTTACCTTTATACATAACATGGCCTACAAATAACCAAATTTCTCTGGGTTACTTGTGAGGAACCCAGAAGTGGTAATACTGAAAAGCAAGACTATGGCATTAAGCATAACATCCTATATAAGGATGCAATTCTCTTTGAGCTGGGGGGGAGGGGAAGGAAAGGTTGTCATTAAATTGAACAGGATTGAAAACTAGCTTTATCCACCACAGGGAAATTGCATGAGGTGATACAAATCAGTCCTCCTTGCTGCCACCAGTTCTAAGATACTACAAAATGTAAATTAACAGGTTAAAACATTATCTACTAGATACTGTAAAGTTTACCACATGCATTATCAAAATCATATTTTGGAAAAACTCCCGAATGATAAAAGAAGCATGTATGGAACATTACTCTCTAGAGTAAGGCATACTCTAGAGAGCAGGTAGATTAATAGATTATTTCTTCAGGTTCTAAACACAGACACAAGATAAACACATATATCAGAAGTTAGATGTTAGTGACTAATTTTTCAGATGCACATCTATCTGTGAGATAGGAAACTTCTCCCACACAAATAGGGAAGATCTTCAAGTGCTACACAGTTAAAAGTATGAGTCAAAAGGAGCTTCCCTTTGCACAGGAGTAACCTACCCAATCCCTAATTGCCTGCCAAATAACCAGTGTAATTTAATTTGTTGGGCAGAGAAAGATGTTCAGGTCAAAGCAAAACTTTCTTCATAAAAATTACCATTTATAAGCACTGCAATGAGGATTTGTTCCAGTCATGATACATATCACTGGCATGTTCCACTCAGAATGCAGACATACTCTCATATAATTTTTACCATATATAATTTCCTGTCTTTCATTATTTTATATTAAATGTATACATGAAAACTGTAAAAAACTGACTACAATCGAGGGAGATGGAAGGTCACAATAAATTCCTCCATTACTACAAATATTTTGTGCATCTCGTATGCCAGAAGAAAATCACTGCACCTCACCACTGGCATGAAACAAGTGACCACATCTACAAGTCTTCAGAAATACTGGTCATTTTAAACACTGGAGGGAGGAACTAACCCACCACACAGAACAAGCTGTACATACTGGAGGAGTGACTTGGTCCATTAAGGTAATAACCTTAAAATAAGGAAAGGCCCATCTTTTCAAGTACTGCAACAGCTGTTTTGTAAATCAAACCAGACTTCTGCTTCACACAGATCACCATCAAAAACAAAGTACTGCATTGGTGATAAAATACTACCTTAGTTCTCAATCATGCTGGGTCAAATGCAGCTATAGGATAATAATTGACTTCTATAAATCTAAGACAAAAGAGGATGTATTGATCTTCACCTCCAGCTTCTTGGCAAAGAAATAACATGTAGCCTGCAGATCTATACTACACATTAAACTCACTGGATACTTTGGGATTTTTTTTATTGTCCCCAGCTCACACAGTGAACACACACAGATTACCAACAGAAGATGCTTGCCTTCACAAAGGAGATCAGAACGTAAGTGAACTGGCATTCTTTTTCAGAATCATTAACATTACCTTACGTATCACAGCCCCACTGACTTCTGCGCAGAAAAACAACCTATACATGTTAGCTCTATAATTAACCTGTTTCAGACCCATGACCTCTTGATAAGCTATTCCCTTGCAGTCTTAATAGGTCTCTTACAAGGTCACAACTAAACTTATTTAGAAGAAGGGCCCTATGCAGTTGATTCCCAAATCTTGCTACATGTTGCAACAGACGAGAAAAAAAAAAACAAACCTGAACTTGGCCAACTAGTCTAGAGAAATTAGACAGAATAAGAGAAGTGCTAAATATAATGGAATTCCACTTGTTAATAATAAACAGATACAGCTCATTTTAAAGTACTACTCAAGAGAATGAACACGGAATAATGATTTTCACATTTTCCTCATTAAATTCCTTTATTTCATTATAAATGCATCAAACTAGAATATTTTGCCAGACATAATTATTTGTAAGTCATACAACCCAATAACACTTGGAATATATAAAATGTTCTCTGCTAAACTTAACAAATCTTACTATTTGGACACACAAGATCATAAAGGATGTTACTTTTAAAAGACCATTTTGCCAGACTGGAAAGAAAAAATATGGGATATATACAAAGTTGCAGCTTTAAAGTCCCTCATTGAGTGATTTCCAGAGATGTGCAAATCTGTTTCATTTTGGCCACCACAGAGTTAATTGTTGCTGTAACAGCACAAGAAATGCTGCTCTATTGGATGGCTGCCAGCACATAAAAATGCGAATCCACAGTAATGGATAAAGCAATTCCAATTGCACTACTTCTTTGCTTATACTTTTTTTAATGGCAAAATATGCTTCTATTCATGAAATTGCTAGAAACTAGCTTACTGCTGTTAATCACCACAAGTATTACTGCTGTAGAAGTAATGTCTATTTTTAATACACAAATATTTTGTGGAAGTAGATCAAAAGTAATGTGATTGCAAAGATTTTTCCAATCTGTATCCCACAGAGTACTTTGAGATTTACACAGATTGCCCAGGACTTGGTAATTCATGTCTTAAATATTATTTGAGATACACTAAACAAAAGAATCATAAGCTTTTAGTCCTATTTTCAACACTAAAACAGAAATCTCAAATTGACTTCACAAACTGTATAATTCATCATCTCAAAGAACTGCATAAGGAAAAAAGTTCAGTGATCCCACAAAAATTATGGAAGAGGGAGACCATCAATGGAACTTAACATGCATCTTTCTGTACCTTCAGTATCTGGCAACACTCAGATGACACTCTTAAAGAAGAATGTGTGGCCACTGGAACACATGTATACCTGATCACTGAAACAATGGGAAGACAATTCATACTCATTTAACAACTGAGTGTGCAGTAGAGGCCAATCTAGAACCAGAGAAGCTTAAGTCTGTTTCTTTAAACCTGACCTGGGACTGCTAACTTCAATTGAGCGATATCGTCTCCACTTGCTGCAAGGGCTAAGGCCAGGAAAATACACAATTGCTATCACTCCCAAGTAGCAAATCAGGAACTTCACAGCAAACGCATGTTTTTAACCCCACCAGAAGTGAAACACAGCTCAAGCCCAAAGTTTATGCAGCAAGATATCTCA
>NW_009970724.1:8287035-8288232 GCF_000747805.2 Chaetura pelagica
ACACATTCCCATCTCAATCTGTTTGTTTACCCATACCTTAAGTATTTGCTAATTGGCTGCATCAGGCTTCTCAGATTAGAGAGCAACATGGATCAATGCAAGCAACCCAGACAACCTTCTTTGGCAAGAGCCAAACAATTCAACATTCCTGAGATGAAAGACTTAATCAATTGTATCACCAATACATACATTATTGATCTGTGCTGGGAGTGTCAACTGAGCTTTACAAAAACACGCTAGTAATGACTTAAACCTAAGAGCATATCTAAAAATATTTTCTCTTATGGAAAACCTAAATACTGGGAATAGTTTCTTGTGAGAATATGACTTTTACACAACTAAACTTTAGCTTTCAATACTTATATATACAATAATAAATGTGATACAGTAACAGAGTTTTACTATGAAAATATTTTGTCTAGCTCATCATCTAAAACTTTATAGCATTAATCAAAATACCAAGTCTTGGGCTTGATTAATTCATCTCAAACATCTTCAAAGAGATATTTCACTTAAATAAACCCCTCAAGTTTTTTCAAGTTCAGTTCTGGCTAATAAGACAAAAATTCCATTCAGAAGAGTGGGAGACATGCCTGCTAGAGCAAACTAATAAACAAGCATTCAAAAATAATGTTTTTATTCCAGTGCATAGTTTTGCGGTGTTTTTTTCAAGTACATTGACATTCACCTTCTAAGGAAATACTATCAAAAGTATAGGCCCAAAGTTCTAACAAACTGCAACTACAGTTGGAAGAGATACTCGAGAGACAGAATGTTTTGTGTTCCCCCTGCTGGTTTAGCAATTAGCTTCAAAACACTGCTCCTAGAGGTAGGCACCGAGATGATGGGATATTGAAAGACGTTTTGCATGCAAGAGAAACAAAAATTTAGACTTAAAAAAAAAAAAAGAAATCACACCCATGGTAGGTATCATTTACATACTCTGGCTGGATGATGCTCCGGACGCACAAAACGTGCATCAGAATCAACAACCAAACAAGACCTCCCCAGACAGAGAAAGCACGGTAGAAGAGAAAAATCTGAAGTGTCACTTTAAACTTAACAAGGTTGGACTACAGCAAACAATTGGGGGAAGCACGTTTCAGAGTAAAGGACTCTTCACTGAAGGAAGCCAACAACCTGCCCCCCCTCTAGCACCCGTCCCTCCCTTCCTCCCCCAGCCAGCCGGGAATGCCG
>NW_009970724.1:8288473-8289920 GCF_000747805.2 Chaetura pelagica
AATGCCGAGCACCGGCTGCAGCACTTGGTGTCAGCCCAGGTCTGTGTCCTCACAAGAGCAGCCCTTCCTCAGCTAGGATTCAAGCCCCGTGATCTTTCATGGGTGAAACTGGAACTCTTCAAATGAATAAGCATCTTTCATTAGCATTTTGCTAACACTTTTTTTGGAAATGCTTCAACAGGACACCTGTGCAGTGCTAGTTAAAACCCAGCTATCAACTCCTGTTGTCCCTGGCATTCATGGAAAAAAACGAGGACTGTAAGGGAAATCAAGTATTCCTGGCAAGAAGTGATAAACAAGTAGATTTTGTCTTCGGAAGAAGTTGTCTTTACACGTGTAGTTTTAAAGTCTTCCACATGTGAGACTACAACAGCAACAGTGCTCCAGGTCACTGTGAGCTGAATGTAGCTGGTCCCACAAGCCATCAAAAAGCAGGTGGCTCTCACACCTTGGGCTTTCTCCTCAGAGGGGGCTCAATACCAGCCTGCTGGCCTCATCCAAAAAAAAAAGTAAGTAATTAATTTAGTATAAATACAGACCCAACCAGGAAAATTCCTTTCTTAGAACAAAATAATAGCATTTACTCATCCAAGTCTCTCTCCAATACGTTACAAACCATATCAAGAGGTTTCTGTTAAAACCAAACTGTGCTGATGATAATTAATTTGAGAAGGAAACAATACATTATTGCAATTAAATAATAACAGCTACTGCTTAATGGAACCGAGGTAAGTAGATTTACATCTGGTTACGTCCAAAGCAAGTGGAAAAGATATAATGACACGCACAGCTAAAGCCTTTGGGGAAAAACAAAACAAAACAAAAAAAAAAACACAACACAAGAAGCATCATCTCCCATACTGCTTGACTTCAATGACCATAACTTTGGAATCATAAGCACAACTGAAACCAGAGCAAGTTTAAAAATTATTTCATTTACATGTAACTTAACTGGCATACTGCTGCTGGGAGAGATGCACTCAGGAGGCTGCAGAGCATCGACTCCTGCACATCCCTTGCAGAATACGCGACGGTAAATCCCACAGGTCAACAATTCCTCACTGAAGTTATAAAGAACCGACACGGTATCAGCCTCTGTATCACTTTTGCACACAGTGAATTTGCACCCTGCTAGCAGCCTAATTTCACAGCTGGCTTCGTGAAGGGCACGGTGAGCCCGGCACGCACCGTGGTGTCAACATCTGTAAGGATTTAACTTGGTGCCCATGAGTAACTCGCCCAGCACGTACCAACCAGCCTGACACAGCCCATTTTCTTTGGGACACCTGCAGCTCTCCCCCGCCAGACGCCCACCTCACGGCTCCGTTCCCGCCCGCTGCCCGCGCTCCCCACCGCGCACACGGACACTGCCCGCCCGCCCGCTCAGCTCGGCAGCTCCGCGGAGGCCACCGGCCCCCCGGGGGACCCTCCCGCCGCCGCCCCCGCT
>NW_009970724.1:8290262-8315014 GCF_000747805.2 Chaetura pelagica
GGCCGGCGGCGCGCGCGGGGCCCGGGCCGGGGGCAGGGGTGGTGTTCGGGTGCGCGCGCCCCCGGCCCGCACCTGAACATCCCCGGGCCCCACAGCCCCGGTCCTTCTCCCGCAGCTCCGCTGCACGTTCCCCGCATCCCGTCAGCACGCGGCGGGGCCTCGGGCGGCGCCCAGACCCCCGAAGTCCAGGCCTGAAAACGTGCACAGGTAGGAGACCCCTCACAGGCAAAGCGAGGTTGGCTGCAATAAAGCACTTAGCCCACACTAAGTGTTTCAGTGAGCAGGCTTATAAAACCTGCAGGAACAAGTAAAACACGAGTCCAGGCTGCTCGTTGGCAGCCCAAGCCCCACTTGCACCATTTTCTGTTTATTTTTAGTGTTTGGAAACGTGCGCGTGTCAGAGCACGTCGTGCTCCTCTCTTATCACTCTCAGTCTACACGTAGGATGCAAAAGGGAGCTGTGGAGGCGGGGGAAGTCCCTTCCACAAAGAGGAAAATTAATATTAGACAGCACTAAGGGCTACGTATGTATTTCAGTGCATAGCGTGTCTGCTGTATTTCCGTTGGCTGAAATTCCAGAGGGCTGATTAAAAATGGGATCAAAACTTAAACCAATAGTTTTTGTTGTAAATAGTCATTTATGTCCCAGTCTACAAAGATTAAACTATGAGGTTCGATCACATGCGCAACCATGAGAGCTGCTCAAGTGTGTGAAGTCCTAGGTGTGCACAAGTCTTGACAAAATCCAACTGTTTACACACAGGTTTGACCCCAGCCAAGTCATTTTCACCATTTTCACTGAAGTTGGTAAAGAACTGACTCTTGTCCTTGGAGCCAACTCTGTGAGGTACAAAGCGTCCGTGGCCACAGTTCATACTTCACAATGCTCACCCAGGAACACAACAATTAATTTTTTTGTTTACATTTCATGGCAGAATATAGAGAAAACACCCAATTTCCTATTAAAAACAAGGAAATTCCTGTATCTTAGCTGCAGTGTTCAATCCTTGCAGCAGTGGAAGACAATTACATACATAATTTACATTTTTACTTACTTCTTAAGTATTTGCTGATCTAGTGATTAACTTCTTATCCAGGGCAGGATTATTTCACTTAGCTGGCATTGACCTAATCCAGCAATGTAATGTATTATCCTCACTAAGATGTATGAAAGCTGTGACAGTTCACTTTTCCAAGAGGTTTAAGGGTTTTCAGAATTAAGCCTAAGTAAATGTCAGTTCTTATCTTAAAAACCATGCACCAAGTTAAAACTATTAACAGCACTTGTTAGTTTTTCATTGGCACATTTTTCATTGGTGCTTTTATTTACACGGGCCCATGAAATTTGGGAAGGATACTTCTATGAAACACACAAAATTGAGGGCCAGCTTCAAGCACTAATTTCACATTACGGTCATAAAGCTCCAACCTTCACTGAAGAGTCAGCTGAGTTCACTTTAGTCAAGCCAGAAGCATCCAATCTGAATAAACTAATCCTCCCCAGGGACAGGGCATATCAACTTGGGTATATTCATAGAATAGTTGGGTTGGAAGCGACCTTTAAAGGTAGACTCATTCATCCCCCCAGTGAGCAGGGACATCTTCAACTAGTCCAGGTTGCTCAGAGCCCCGTTCAGCCTGACCTTCCAGGGATGAGGCATGTACCACCTCTCTGGGCAACCTGTTACAGTCTTTCACCACCCTCATTGTAAAAAAACACTTCTTCCTTATATCTAGTCTAAAACTACCCTCTTTTAGTTTACTGCTTGTCCGATCACGACAGGCCCTGCAAAAAAGTCTGTTCCCATCTTTCTTGTAAGCCCCCTTTAAGTATTGAAAGGCCACAATAAGGTCCCCCTGGAGCCTTCCCTTCTCCCAGATGAACAACCTCAGCTCTCTCAGCTTTTCATTATAGTATTGTAGATCTTTACAGTAATAAGCAGCATATATAGCCTCCATCATCACTAAGGCCTTCACATCATCCTGTAAGGTACAGACACATCCCATGTCACTCAGGGTTTACAACAGCCTGGGCATCAGCCAGGTTCTTGAGTGCCCAACCTACTGGATATCCAGTAAGGAGCTCAGCTTAGCACAGTTACCACTGATCCAACAAATAACTGTAAGCACGTAATTTTAAGCAGACACTACTGAACATCATTCAGTGTATTCAGAGTTAACCAATGCTGATTTATCGCACCAAAACCACAGCGTTCAGCTTCTTGTGAAATCCAGTTTCACACAAACTAACATTTTTTAATACACTGGAGATTAACAACAGAATTAAAGCTCACTTGTTCTCAAAATCTTAGCATACTAAACAGATTATTGCCTGGGTAATTTCTTCAGATTTAAGAAACTCAGAATCCTCTCTGCCTTCTCTAATGATGCAAGACTGGGGCCTTGGAACTAAACATGGAGCTACGGACAACGTGCTGTAATTGGTACAGCACTGAATATACTTCCTGCTAATGAACATATTCTTATGATTAATCCATAAATACAAGTGGGCTTTAAAATACTTGCTGTAGGATGCATGCATCTGACAATCACTTGCCTATTTATAGCACTATTAAGAAGTATTTCACCAAAAGAAATGGAGAGTACAACAGCTCTGCAAAATGTGTATTCTCAGATTGACTTGGAGATCCTCTTCCTGAAAGCACAGACTTCCATGTATGAGCAATTTAGTATGAAAATGTTTTCTTGTCAAAGTATTTCAAGATCCCAGACATTAGTAAGGACTAATAGTTCATATACAATGTCTAGAATCTTGTCAAGGCTAAAAGATTGCCCCAGACACTAAAGCATGAAGAAATAGTAATTAAAAAAAATCAAAGATAGGAAAGACCACATTGTTCTAAGAACTGTTTGACTGTTTGCTTTGAAATTTATAGATCATGCGTACAATAAGTCAACACAAGGTTCTGTATCCAGAAAACAGGCCAGCAGCCATGTTCTTTAAGTGCTACAGAAGCATTAATCCTTTCAAAAAGTCCACAAAATATTAAAGATCCTAATTCACTACATTTAAAAAAAGAAATGGATTAATAAGCATCCTGCAAGGATATATTGTACATAAGACTGCTTTGGAATTGGAAACAAACACAAGGAGTGTGTTCAGATGAGTGGTTACTGCCCAGGTCACCCATTCTCTCCCTCTCTGAGGTAAAATGCAATTATTTAAAATTAACTGTGATTTAAGAAGCGTTTTTATTGTGCAGCTGGAGGCAGGAAAAGGAAAGGTCTAAAAGCCTTAGCCATAGGTTACTGACTAGGTATGAGTTTTTATGCTGCAGTAATTCCATCATTACAGTTCTATGACTCTAGCCATGCAACCTTTAATATGAAGGCTCAGTTAATAAAACTAAGCCATTAAAAGCTTCTTAGGAAATAACTCATTAATACAAACTAATGAGGTAAAATTCTACATTCCTTACTGAATGATCCAGCATTCCTCAAACACACAAAACTTTTGCCAAAGGTAAGTACATGTTAGTGTTGAACTCTTCAGCTTGTCTACACTTGAAAGTTAAGTTTGGATTAAGGCAGGGAATGAATTTCAAGTGCAGCAGCAAATCTGGAATAATTCCAAACACAGACAAGTCACATACGATGCAATCCTGGAAGGTACTAGGAGTTTCGAGCTCAAAACCGATACTACATATCGAACTCAAATTACACATTCTTGAAGACTGTAATAAAAAACAGAAGGAAAAAGACTGAAACCCTCCAGCCTAACTAACCTTCCTGTGTGCCTCCCATTCTTACCTGCATGCCTTTCACAGGCTCCCCTATACCCAGCACTCTTCATTTACTGACTCCTTACCCTCCTTCCAACATTTTTCTGATGAGATGTTTATAAGCCCTCAACCTACCAAGTGCAAATACAACAGACCAGAAGAGGGAGGAAAGCAAGATTGTATGGAAGAAGGGAAAAATCAACAAAAGATCAAACAAGAAAAATGTGAACTACTTTCTCAGCTTAATCACTTTTTTTTTGTCTGGATCCTATTCTTCATATTGCATGTTGTCTGCTTAGAGTCTGTGCTGGTTTTGGCTGCAATAGGGTTAATTGTCTTTGTAGTGGCTGTATGGGTGTATGTTTTGGGTTTGTGCTGCAAACAGCCTTGATAACACAAAGATGCTTTTGTTACTGCTGAGCAGTGCTCATACAACCTCAAGGTCTTTTCTGCTCCCCACCCTCAGGTGGCCTGGCCATGCACAAGACTTTGGGAGGTGACACAGCTGGCAAGTAGCTTTGTGGGGCTTTGTTGCCAGCTGGGGTTAAACCATGACAGAGCCCAATCCAAAATCTAATCAAATAGGCAGAAGTCAAGGTGATTTTAAACTTTTCAGTTCCAAACAATTCTCTTTGATCAAAAGAGACCTATGACTTAGTCATATTAAAAATTATTTAATAAATAACATATAGACACTTTCAGATTCAAGCCCACATATTAAACAACTCATGTTCACCCCTGTTAGTAGTTAAAATATAGAATTATACGTATGATTAAAATTGCACAAGTGACTTGCAGGATCAGATCCCAGAGTGCTGTGTTCAGTTATGAACTTGATACTGCATGCTTGTGGTTTGAAGACCGTATTATAGGTGGAATTCTTTGCAGCCAAGATGTAAATACCACAGGCAAAAATCTTCTCATGTATACAATGGCCTAATTACTTTATTATTTTTAATTTATATAATATCCAGAGGGTGCTAAATATTTTACTGAAAAACATGAAGACAAAGCTGCTGCATAGAGAGCTAACAACTTCAGTTCACAAGGTAAGTGAAAGAAAATAATGCAAGACAGTTATTGAGCACTGAAGTTTGACACACTGTATTAGTTATGCAGCTTGGATATTTTCTTTTAGCCATTTTCATCTTTTGTTGATTTCTTTTTCATCTTTTTCTTTCCTCTCCTATATGATTTGATTGCAAGGACACAAGCCACTGGGTCACGACACAGCAACTGAAGGAAATTCAAGTACAGCCTGCTTCACAGATGAAGCAGAGCAAAAAATCAAGCAGCTAGATACATAATGATTTGCTTCCAACAAGTAGAATTCATCCAGCACAGTAGAAATTCTTTTGCAATAGAAATTACCAATACTACTACAAAAGGAATATGTAAAAGTGTTTAATTTTATACTTTGCCATGTGATTTACAGTTTAGATGTAGCTGGAATTATGAATTAAAGTAAGTTTTTCCTTCACATATACTGTGCAGTGTTAACTATTTCAGAGGGCAGATTTTTTTTCTTTGTGTATATTTATAAAAACTAGAAACCTTTTGCAAGCATTGGATCTCAATTTCATCCCTCTAAGTGATCTATAATACATAACATTCCTTATTTTTCTTTAGACTGGTACTGATTAATGCCTTATGTTGGATATTTGTTTGGTTTTCCCACATGTTAGTTCATCATCCTTGGATAACAATAACACATGTGCCAAGGAACATGACCTGTCCATCTCAACTGACCATCATTGAGTCTGAATGGAGATGTAAGACAAGTGCATACATACAATATTTGAAGGGTTTACACTTAAATTTGACACAATTTGCTGCTGGAAGACTTGTGTGTCATACCTTGATTCATCAAGTATCAATTATTTAGCATAGATGTGTGTGAATTGCTATCAAAATCCATACTTTGTTGCTATTCACACCTTAAAAAAGCCAAATAGAAGTTTATTTTTCCTTTGCATATACACAAAAGATCAGGAGATTTATTGAGGGGAAAAAAAAAAAAGGGGGAGGAAAAACAACCCAACCTCCTACCTACTCCTCTACTAAACCTTTAGAGAAAAGATTGGTCCTTCCGATTCTTGAGTCTCTTCATTACACTAGTGAGAATGGGGCTTGTGGGGAAAGACAGTCCTTCAACATAGAAATCCATGCAGATAATGGAAATTAGCTGCAAGCACCTTGCAACAAACTAACTGACAACACCAATCATAGCACAGATCTGAAGACAAAAATTGTGACATACCAGTTTACAAGCTGTCCAGAGTACATTCAACTAGCTGCATTTTCTTTCATGTTTCCAAACACAGTAGGTGGTAATACTCACAGCTGCTTCTTGTAATCCACCCATCCAACATTCCCTGCCTTGCATAATTTAACAAGTATTTTACGTATTTTTGAATTATTTGTTCCACAGAACTGGCAGTGTCAAAAATAAGGCGATAATGAGCTGAAGGACATCAGCAAACCAAGTAAACCTGAGCCAGTGCTCCCATTGTTATCATGTGGAAATTGCTTACAAGCAGGGACAATTCAGGCCCTGCTATATCACAGGGCTGAGAACCTTTTGTACAAAACAAGTTGCTTATGCTTACCATGTGTGAGCTGTGGATTTGTGCAATCTGAAGTTTATCAGACAGACAACATAATTCCATACTCAGTGCTGGTGGGAACCATGGATTAAAAGGCACAAAGGCAAGTTACACTTCTAGCAGAAATTATAAATGTATCTATCAATTAAATTTGCTATTCAGGTCTTCTCTTTTTGCTGTTGCCTTAAGGATTAATTTTATCTGGAGGACTGGGAGTTCCATCTACACCAACATATTTTTTCTGAGCTATTTTCAGGCTAGCATGATAGTCATCCACCATAACAATATAGGTCTGAGAAGGTTTCAAAGCTCATACTGAGAAATTTATGCTTTTCTGAACTAGCCAAAATGTAATAAAAAATAAAAAAATAATCAGCTCACATAGGGTGTATGAGACCAAAGTATCTAAGGAAGAAACATTATATGTTTGCATTTTCTTTTCCATACTTTTATTTCATTCAATTGCTCTTTGGGAGTGGTGGGAAGAGAAAAGTAAAAAAACCCACAAACCACTTCTGCACAACATATTTTTAAAAGATGGAAAGGTAACATTTACCTACTCTTGAAAAATACACCGATACATCCAAGTACACACAGACAGAACAAATCTATAGAGCAGAGAGCACTTTGTTATTTCACAGATAAAGAGAACACTTTTTTTCACATTACTTAGACGTCTATATACATGAATGTCCAGGTATTTTTATATCAAAAGGCAACAGAAGCAGAATAGTTAACTACATTGAAAACTGTTTCAAATTTGAGAGACACAAAACTATCACTATGAGCGTGAGGAAGGCCTCATGCTAAAGAACACTGGCTGGCCTCCATCTGTCTCATCCTGTTCCTCCCATGAACTAGACCAACCACTTAGTTAATGAGCAGTAATTAATTCCAGAAGGAATAGGAGATATAAGAACAGATTCCCATAAACATTTAAAGAAAAAGCAAGACATATTAATGATCGGACAGTGGGTATTTCTCTATTAACGGCTAGTGCAGTACAAGAGGAAGTGGTCTACATAAATCCCTACCTGTTAAGGGTCTAATGTCAACACTACACACTGTTTATTATATATACAATCCCATGTGTACACTCAGACTGTAAACCATCTTGCAAACCAAAGCCTCAGAGTTGGGAATGACCAAGAGGTTGATTTCCAAAGCCCACTCCTGATCCAACAGAAAATACTGAAATAGGCATATCCCAAATACCACACAGGACTGCTCTGTAAGCACCTACAAAGGCCACAGAAGCTTCCAGACAAGACACTGCAGGGCACTGACAGCCCCAACACTTGCTGCCTGCCAAATAGATGCATCTGACACTATTCCAAGATGCTCACACTCAAAGTGGATTCAAATTCACAAAATATTTTTAGATACCTGATTCTAAGGGTTGAAATCTATGCCAGAGAAGCGGCTTTTATTCACTACTCTGCCCTTCTTTATTCCCATTCTGACTCCATATGGTATCCAGGCTTTTTACTGGCCCTCTGCTAGGGAGAGCTTCACTGACTGTCCATCCTTCCCCCCATGGTCTTTCTGCTCTCCAACAAAACACTAATCACTCTTCCATTACACTTGGAATCTTACACATCCCTACATGTATGTCTCAGGCAGATATGCAAGACAAGATACTGTTTTGTGCAGGCTTTTATTTCTGAAATGGTTTTACTTGTTCATAGCAAAAAATATTCAGCCACAGTTCGATTTCATTGCATGGATGGAATTCAGATTCCTGAAGAGAAAGCAAGCAGCTGAATGCTTTGGGTCCAAAGTTTCAGTGTTAGAAATTAAAAAGGTAGCAAATTCACTTTAAAGCAGAAGATATTACAAAGGTAATTTCTTAACAGGTGCATAATAAATCACACAGTCATGATAAAACACACTTATTTATCATAGGTATGAGAATACTTTAAAAAAAAAGAAACAAACCAACAGTGATTCCTCTGATGCAACATGCTTTTTTTAACCTTTGATGTAAACAAGTATGATGGCAACAAATTAAACCATTAATGCAGCAGAAAGGCTAAGCTAGCATCTGTTAGGTCAAGTTAGCAAAAGACAGACAAGACATATGCCTGGGCTGCTTTCTTTTCTAGTTACAAGAAATGCAGTTAATATTTGAGAGTAATTCCTATCCTAAGTAGTAAAACTAAAGCCCATGTTAGGTTTTGTATTTGTTGCATTTCTGTGGGTAAAAAAGGTCCAAACCACCATACCCAGTGGTTTAGTTATATTTTCTACTTCTCCATGTAGTTTTTGGAATACAGGTTTATTGTACTACTCAAAACTTAGTCCTTGGTAAATATCAGCATTTTAACAAGGGCTATGTGTACATTTTTCTCCTGTAACTATATACACCTCTCAGAGGGGCAAAAGCTGGGGAGCATTCTTACCTCATACTTGTTTTCCTCATGGAGCCACACATGTGGTGAACAGCTGTAGAAGTTGTAAAATTGTCTTTACACATTGCACATGCTGTTGAATATAATATGCATACATGTTATGTATGAAACAAGTCTTGAAGCAAAAGAATGCACTGAAGATTTCTTTTTACGTAAGTTTGTACATATTTGGTGTTCTTTAAATTAAGACAAATGTTTCCTGCTTAAATTCCTTAAAAAAAAAAAAGCACTTAATTATTCAGAATTGCAAGTTTACCAGTTCTTACCACAAGCAAGCTTTTTAACCATGTCCACTATGGCAAAGAATCAAATGCTGTCAAAAGTTAATCTGTAAAGCAACTGTTACTATGGCATTGTGACCAGCTCCACTGCAATGAAATATAGAAATGAAAATGTAAATTGTTACTTAGATATATGTTTTTCTCTAGGGTGCTATAAGGAAAAATTGAAAACAGCTGACACTGAGTCACCCTTCTAGATAATAAATATTGCTAATATGAATCTGATGTGATAAAGGGTGGGGGGAAGCTCCAGAGACTAACACTCCCCTCGTTAATATTCTACCACCAAAAATGAAAAAAAGGTGGGGGAATTTCCCCATCTCTGGTGAGAGCTTATTTTTCTTAATGCAACTAAATTAATCCCCACAGAGATATCTTATCTGCAAGGCTCATGAAAAATATCTGAAGAGTAAATGGTTAGCATTTGGAATAGACCACACTGAATGAAGTAACAGTTATTTCATAAGATATTTCCCATGGTGGATATTCCCAAACCCAACTATGAAGTCTTCACTCCCACACCCACAAGTGATATTATTTTAATGCTGTGCTACACTATTCATACACTCAGGGCAATTTTAAGCAACAAAGTACATATAGCCAAGCACAGTAAAAGGGCACCTTATTTCTTGGTTATTTTTTTTAAAAAGCAAGCAGCTCCATTTAAATGAGAAACACCTCCCTCTGCTCCCATCCTCCATCTGCCAGCAAATACAGATATTGCGCATGGGGCTTATCACATACTAGTAAGTGTTATACAAGCCCGCTGTTAATTTAGCTATGTAAATCTGAGCAATCTATTTTTCTTTGCCCCTTTTTCTGCTCTATTAAAGTCCCTGTAACATGTTGAAAAGAATAAGCATCATTTTGAACACTTTCAAAATTATCTATAATTTTTAAGTTAAATTTTTACCAATTATATACTCTAGAAATGTGCTATGAGTTTGATTTTAAAGTATGAAAAGAGAATGTATGTATGAAAAGAGAAGCAATGAATTGCACATACAAATTGCAAGTCTTTCACAATTATCTCAACAGGTTTTCTGCATACCCTAAAACTGGTCAGATTAAACTTAAATACTTTTCCTTCCGATTAAAAAAAAATACCAAAAATAAATGTAATCTAATAAATGTATCGTTCGAAAAAAACATACAAAAGTTGTCACCTAATATGAGAAATTTCACAAAACATTTTAATTGTAATATCTAATTATATTGCTCTCTCCCTTTTCTCTCTACTATATGTCAACTCCCCCCCCAAAAAAACCCAAATAAACAAACACAAAAAACCCAAACAAACACTAACCCAATCTTTACAAAGTGGTTTTACTTTACTACTTTTAGTATTAACCTGTTTCCTCTGCATGCCAGAACAGTGCATGGGTTATTCTGGTGCTCTGATTTAGGGTATCATCTTCCCCATCTTTGGCAATGAAGTTTGTAGGTAACTTTATCCATAATGCACCTCTTCATCAAGCCCCAGCTCAACCAATTACTGATATGTTTACCAATAAGTTGATAAGTTGTTCCCCTCAGAGTTAATCAAATTGCTTGAGTGTCTAAGTTGTGTTGGCTAAAGCTGTAATGAGTTCATCTGCCTGGAGAGAAGCAAGTTGGAACTCATCACTATTTCAGCTTACATGAATTCAGATCCCCTACTGGTACTAGCAAACAAATACTACCCAAGACTTAAAGACCAAGACTTAAAGACTTAGACCAAGACTTAAAGATTAGACTCAGGCCAAAACAAGGGAAGAAAAAAGTACATACTATTTAGTAGGATACCTCATTACTCAGTTGAAGCCCCAATCCTGTTAGCTCTGCTCATCAGGAAAACTGACACATTATTTGACACCAGTAGGAGTGGCTGAATCAGGCCTCTTCAGATAGAAGAGTCTGTGACCTGCAGCATTTAGACAGATGTTCACTAGGTAATTTGCTCTCCCAAAAGTTAGGTACTTTTCTATTATCACAGTAATTGTTATGTAGTCAAGCCATTGTTGGTACATAGGAGAGAGACTGGACTTCTACCCACATAGCTTCTTTAAGAGATATCAGAAGGCTGCCTTTTTTTTTTTTTTCCAGCAGAGCTCTGGGAGGAAAGGAGGAGGGGAGAGTTAGAGAGAACCTTAGACCAGGAATGTAACTTCCAATAATGACTTACAGATGTCAGAGGAACTTTCTAGGATCTTCCTATTAGTCCACAGCTATTATTTATAACACATGCAGAATAAAAGCCCCTTGCATAAGACTGTAAACAAACTTCACACTAGATGTGGCTCAGCCAACTTCAGCCCTGGGGACAGGGAGGGGCAAAAGGGGCCTACTTTTGTAGTATCACACAATTTTTTCTTATGACTTTATCATTACTTTAGAGATGGGATGCCTCTCCTGTTTAGACTCCAAATCACCACCACAAAACTCTTGGAAATGCCAACGATAAAGCAAGTAAAACCACACTCAGCATTATAAGAAATATATTTGCTTTTAGACATGCAACAGAAATGAGGAATATTGGAGCTTTCATTTAGAATATATGAAATCTACTGACAAAAAGAGAATGTAAAAGCATCCAAGTTGGGCAGCTCTTACAACCCTAGGAGATTTTGAGTGCACTCAGTTTTCACAGCAAATAGCATAATAAAGAATCATCTTTCAGTAGTAAATACTAATATGCTGGATGCCTCATTCAGAAACTCATTCGTACAAGCAGTTTAATAGAAAATACTTGTATAAATTAAAATTAACATTTGATCTTCATACTGGTTCTTATTTATCAGATAAAACTTAGTGCATATTTGATGTAAAGCAAGGGCACATTGGAGGTGACATTTACACTTGAAAATAAACTTTTTGACCTTGTGTGTCCCCTCATCATAGGGGGAACTGCTGCCATCAGACTGAAAGAGTAACAACAGTTGTGCTCAGTCAGGTCTGTGCTGGTGCAGAGCTTTGTCCTTTGCCACAGATGGTTCATAAAAGTCCAAGTTTTGCAAGAGGTAGTCAGGTCACATCTGTCTCAGGTAAAAATTCTTTTAGACCCCATGATTCAGAAGCATAAGAATTTCTCTTTTCAAAAATCTTTTAATCTTTACTAAAGAGTATGTAAAATCTGAGTAAACTTGGGGTTTGGTTTCAGTGGGGTTTTTTTCATTGTCAAATTATTTTCTAGATCCCATTAAACTCTAGATACTGCACAGTATCCTGAACTAATGATTTCCCCAAGGAAAATATAGATTGTATGGAAAAAAGCTTCTTTTCAATTTTGAAGACAAAACATTTTGAGTTTCATCAAAATCTTACCATGTTTTGTAAGATAAAGTGAATAGGCATTCCTTCTCTAGCTACTGCTAAAAGACTAGATGCCTCATGGCACAGCTTATTTATCTACAGCATGTAGTTATCTTATGTGGAGATTTTCACCTCTCTGTTTGAAAGCTTTTCTGTTTTTCATCAGTTTGACCAAACTAATTTTGTTGTAGACTGCTGTAATTTTGGGCGAGCAAGATTTTGCAAAAGCAGGTATTCTATCAACATATGTGACATGCTCCTGACTCCTGTTACATTCAGAGTACACATGGACGTGATGCACGAAAAGCCACTTACACAAATGGACACATAGGGAATGGAGGATACCTGGCAAGCAGCAGCTCTGTGCCTTCTGTGTTTTTTGCGTAAAATAGACAATTAACAATATCTCTATAATTTTACTTAAGGGAAAAACATTTTGTTCAACAGCTGCAAAAGACTGTAATAAAAAGTTGCTGCAATGCACAGAAGCAAAATGTTTTCAGCACTGAGGTTAATCTTTTTAGGGCAAGTCCAATAGCCCATGTTGGAAACTGACACAACTGAGGACTTGCATTTTGACAGAATTTTAAAATATAAGGGAAAACTGAAAGAACTGAAAACTATTTCATATAAATGGAAAGGTAAATGGCATGTTAAAAATTTTAAAGAGTATTTCTTCAAAAGAGCTTCAGTGACACCATTTAATTTAGGTTTCCCAAAAGCCTCAAAAAAGAAAGTGTTGAATTAAATAATTCTAGTGCTTAATAAAATATAAATAATGTTCCTACCTAATTTTGCTGAGAACTACAGCTGAGCACCACCTGTGAGATTTACATATTCTGAGTAAAATCATACAGACAGGAGAAGATTTCTTCATGTAGAAGATTTCTTCTGCTTAAGTCCTCACGACAGGACAATAATACCTGAGCATAAGCTGATGTTGCACAGAGAAAACACTGAGTTTTCTCTCAGCGTTTCATTTTTCTGGTAGCATAGCTGATGAGCAGGTGCTAATTCTGCAAGAATTCCTTGGTTTTGACTTCTTTACAAACTGCTGCAGCTACAATGAAACTCATTCCCAGCTCTGTTTTTCGCATCCATCAACACTGAACACTTCTCAAAATCTAGCACTAAAGCATGTAGTACAAAGTGTTCAGAGTATCTTAAAGTATCTTGTAAGATTCTACTTCAGCTTCTCAATCTATCTAATCAACTGCCTCTAAATAAATTTGTTCAGAATTTTTACTGTACAGTTTACAATCATGCAGCTTTAAAATTAATGAGACACGATATGAAATACTAAATCAGATTTTCACTTGTTCATGTTTTCCTACATCACAATTTCTAACAAACAGAAATAGAGGGGACAAGATAGAACCCTCAGTTGCAGAGAACAATATAAATACTTCTATTAAAAATCAGAAATTGCATAAACATTATACATATGGATCTATACAAGTATAATGTTTTTCTTCATTCTAAGAGTGCAATGTCTCAGTTATGCCAGGATTATGCAAACAGAAAGGAAGAATACTTGCCATACTACAGAAATAACTGCTGTCTCTGTTCTGTGGCAGAAACAAAGAAAAATCCTTATGAAAAATAGAAACAAAAACTACGCCAACAAAAAACAGCCAAACAAAACCCTTCCATCTTCTTTCCAGCAATTTCTAAATTATATTGCAACTAGGATTCAACTATGTTCAAGTGTGTTTTTAAAAAGGCAGTACATTATTTCTTATTCTACTATAAACCTATTTGCACTGTTGGCCTGAGATTTTATCTTGATAAATATTGATACTTTAATCCCGAACAACTTCTCTTCATTTTACATATAATTCCAAAATGAATAGTTTATATTCATAAACTGATCTTTGTCTTGGTTTCAGTAGTTCTCCTATGAGAAGAAAAAGCATAGCAGGACCTGCAATAATGTAAGGCATTTGGTGAATTAAAAAAGGTGTAATAAAGCAAGTTTTACTATGTTAAATCTACCCTGGAGTTATTTCTTTTTTGAGTGAATAGAAAGATATGATTCATAATTACTTAGCTTTAAGTCTTGATTAGTGAAGTCAAGAGCTGTGGTGCATCATGAGAGCTGTAAGAAATCCTAGGTTTAATCCAGCTCTTATTAACTTGAACAGCAGTTGAAGTGGGCTCCATTTTTCCTTGATATCTACATTGTACTACAGGCAAGCAATCCTTTTCCCTTTCTGTTGTTTTACATTTCACAGATAATACATTTGTTTATCATATAATTTTTTAAAATTCATGCTTAATATAAGGATATATTTTCAGTCACTTGTTTAGATTATTTATTGAAATATTAACAATTATTAAAACTAGGTTTATTAATTTGAATAATCAAACACAGAGGACTTATACCTTCTTCTGAATTACAATGGTTTAGATCTATTGTAGAACTAAATCCTCAACACACTTTATTACAATACTGCTCTAATTTTATCTGCCACTCACACAGCATAAGAATCTACACAAATAACTGAAAATATATAAAATATCTGGAAGTATGTTTTTTTTGTCCAGTAGGGACATGTACACATTGTATTCACAAAAAGAAGTACACAAAGTGCAGTGGGATTTGACCTCTGCATGCAGCAATTTATACAGAGAATACTGAAAGGTCACATTGTTAATGAGTTGCATTGTTTACCCACATTTAGGATATTCCAGTGCTAGATGGGTACTACAGTGGATTTATGTTTGCAGGAATCACCTGGATAAGGTATAGGAAGAAATGAAAATAAATTGCACAGTTTTGTTACTCAGAGCTGTCCAGAACAATCTGCCCTTAATGGCTGTTTTAACTCAAAAGAGGCCCTGAAGTGAAGAATAAACAAACTGTCACAGGAACAGAGAGCAAGTCTCTTAAGATCAGGGTTAAGGTTCATTGGTACAATTGCTGTAAGGCAAAACATTACCACATCTTGGATTAATCTTGGCATGTAGATAAATATAAAGGTACAGCAGTAATGCACATCTAGTGCCTCTTTTTGTAACCCTTGCACATGCAATACAGCCAAATGCATAACACAGAATGTAGTGTCTTGTGAAAAAGAAATAGGAATTCTAAATATGTTGAAACAGAGGTTTAGAAATACAGAAAACTCGATAATAATAAACAGAAGTTAGATAAATATGTTCTGCTGTTGCAGTCTTGCACAAATTATATTACCCTTGTTTAAGCTAAAAAACAGACTCCAGTCAGCCATCTATCTCAAAAAAGAAACGACAGCTTTCCTATCTACAACTTGCCTTCAGCTTCTTTCTCCCACACAATTTTGTTATTTTTTAAGATTTTAACATACTTTGACCCTCCCATTAAAAAAAAACAACAGATATGCACAGTGCAATTCTGTGCTGGAGGACCAAGTCCAGTGTTCAGAAAACCAGATACAGAAGCTTCTGCGCACACATTCTGTGGAGGAGTTAGTCCTCCACATTTATTTAAATACTATTACATCATGCTACTGAACAAACATTCTATTTAACATCAGGTAAATGAAAGGTGATACCAAAATCCTCTTCCCTTCTCTCTACTCTATTCCTTGTCCAAGGGTACCAGAGTCCAGAATTTAGCCACATACCTCTCACCTCTACAAACAAGCCTGTCCATACACTCCCCTACTCGTTTCAGCTCAAGACATTTCAGCTGTTTGAGCTAGGTAAGAAGTATCAGCACACAGGCTGCAGTCACAACCCAAGCAGCCTGTTCTCCTTTGCCACCTCCAAAGCTGCCCCTGTATCAACTGCTCAGCTTCAGGTAGGAGTTGAGACAGTCCAAGCTGCAAGACAGACTCATCTTCTCATGTGAGGTTCCTCATTCCCTTGCTACAGACTACAGTTTTGGTTAACACAACACCTCACCTTGTGCAAAAGCCACGTATCACCCCACTGATACAGTGATTAGTATTTTTGACTAGTGAAGGAGCATTAGTATTACAAGAACAGAGCTGTATAAATGCTGTATGTCTATGCTTCTGATTTTTCCTCATTTATTTGAAAAACACAGCCAAGGTAAGAGGGAAAAGGGGGAGAAGTCATTCTTCTATAGCAAACATCTGTATTCCAGTGCAGCACTGCGTGATCATTTCTCCTCTCTAATAAATAATGCTGGCCAGCATTATTCATTAGAGCAAGAGCAGTAATGGTCTATCAGGTTTCTGGACAGGACCAGCTCCTGAGGACTGTACTGGTCACTTACTAAGCCTCTCCATGTGCTGATATGCTGCTCCCTTCACAAGCTCTTTGGCACAGAGAGATGGAATATTCCCACTGGCCTCAAATATTAGTTCTTTTTTCCATTGTGGTATTTTAGAAACTGTTATACTCTCCAGCACTTCTCTGGCCTAAAATAAAGTTTGAACCAGCACTGGTAACAGAGGCTCTCCCAGACCAAATTCTATGTTAAGAACAGTTTAATAATGTTAATGTGCCTGTAGACAGTAATAGCAAGAGCTGCTACTGACACGCACAGAGGAGGGAGCATTTAATGATGGATGAAAGGCAGGCCTTGGACAAGTTTTCCACAGAAGTGGATGCAGAATGCAGTGCTCTGATTTTAAAGTTCCAGTCGTTAAGCACTGGCCTCCCCGGTGAAGAAGCCTCCCCCAAAAGAGTAACGACACATAGTAAGCAGCAGTGTCACTAAAATGACATTTTTAGGCAAACAGACAGTTAATCTCCTAAAGACATTTGAATGGTGCAACTTGCCTGAATATATTGGCATTCAGAATTGTGCATTGAGCTAGGCCAAAGTCTGCTAAAAGAAGGAATAACATCCCATTGTAATTGTTTTATCTGTTTTCTATTTTTGCAGACCAAGTGACAGCAGGCATGGCATCTACAGGGCACTTAGCAGTTCAAAAGGCCTAATCTCTGCAAATCATCTAATATTTCTTATCTTCACAAATTTTGAGGAGACACATCATTAATCACTTTACAGAATCCATGGTACCACTGCAGAGAACCAATCTGCCAACACAAGTTTAGTTTTAACGTATACATGTATTAATAAATTTGTAATATACATAACATAAATCAGCCTGTGGTAACTACTTATCAGTAGCAGCAGGTCAGGGAGCTGGCTGCTCTACCAGGGAAGGTGATCAAAGACGCAGTGGTGATAGTGGCCTTACCAGCAAGGTCCCTGCCCCAAAGGCCCCAAAAGCAAGGTAAGCAGAAAAGGTCTGAAAACTGTAACTGGCGTAAGCCAATAATCCAGTGATAACTGGACAAGTTTGTGGTGACAAGGCAGATCCTGGGCCAAGCCAGGAAGCCAGCTGGGGGTCAGGCCTAGCATGGATATGGTCAAGCATGGACACAAGTAACACCACAGAGATCAGACAAGGGCCTGAGCCAAATTGGAGCGATCCCCAGGAGGTCCCCTCACAGTCCCTCTCACACTGCTCTTTTTATAGCAGCCTAGACAAGCTCTGCAGCTGCCCTGTGGCAGGGCTGGCCACAGCACAGGCAGCCAAACCTGCTCCCAGGAGAGGAGAAGGGCCTGCCCAGCCTGTTGATGCACTCAGGGTACTGATAGCTGGAAGGAAGCTCCTTATTCAGACCCATGGTCCAGGTCCTGGAAGCTCCACTGCTGGTTCTTCCAGAGGTGTACAACACCACGGCTTTAGCCCTTCCCAAGAAACATACAGGAACTGCAGCACTCTCATACCTCCTGGGTCTGTGTCCTTGACTTCCATGTCCTGTGCCTTCTGTATTTCAAGGGGAAAAAACATTCCTCAATGCACTGATTTCACCAAACATCTACTTCACAATAAAAATCTTGCCTGCAAACAGAAGCAATCAATTCACTTCCAAAATGAGGCAAGGAACTAAGATCTCCTCCAGAAATCCTCAGAAGAAATAGCTACACCTACAGCAGAGCATGGTCATAAGTCTTTGCCTGAAGACCAGATGCCATAAAGCAAACAGTGACAGTGCTACAGCCCCTGTCTCCACAGCATACACAGAAATACACCTCTTTCTGCTGCAGCCCATGGTTGTGTTTACAGTGTCGCACTACTCTAAAGACCGATGGTCACACTGTTGCCTCTCAGCGTATGTTCCAACAACATATGTAAGCTGCAAATAGCCCTATAATTTTAAGAACAAAATCCCAACAGAGCAGTACATACTAAGAGGCCTGTACCAGGGGTTACCAGTTCGCTGAGGCAGAAACTTATCCAAATGCTCCAGTAATTCTGCCACCAACTCCTACCTCCCTCTGCACCACACCAGTTCCTTTGGCCTGGCTTCTTAGCTTAGTCTAGAAGTATGTCAACATGTCACAGAGTCTGATCTTGAAAAATCTTTCCTTAAAATTTAATTATTAACACAATAACAGGCTTTCTTTTTTTTTAATTACCTTGAAACAAACAAACTTTCACCGGTTCTGAGCTGACATCTACTGGTAGAAGACTGCAACACTGGACACTATCAGGAAATGCAGAGCAAGATATTTTGTTAAGGATCTCCAAGTGATACTCCGTGAATGATCTGGGATTGGAGAGGATGAGGGCTCATGAAACTATACATTTAATTAAATTCTGCTGTGAGGGTATTAATCTCTTACAAAGGAATCAGGCACATAGCTGGGGGATGTAACTCCTCAATCATTACTTCAAGTTTTGGGTTTCAAGCATAGCTTTGAGACAATTTTATTAATGCAAACAATTGTGCTGAAATTCATTTTAGTTAGATCTGCTTTGGGTTAGCTTAGATCATGAAGGGTATTAATACATAATAGCTTGCAACTATGTTAGAAAAGTTCAGAAAGTTCTTAGGTCTCAGCTGAGGCACAGTAATTAATAACATGCACATCTTCCTAGCTGGATGCAATGAAGAGTCAACCTAGCTTGCATAAAGCCACCATTGAAGAGGGTCTTAGTTCAGACTATGAATTTGGTCTTCTCCTCCCCCAGCCCCTATCTTTCACTTGCAAATTCCTTGCCAAACTGTGGCCAGTAAATTTATCTCCTGTTCTTTTCAATTTTGCCTTTCCTCAAATCCATTGTATGCAAACACAGCAACACACAAAATCTTCTGCAAATTTCCCCCCTGCCACCTGGACACATGTTCTTTAAAGTATTTCCATATATCAGGGGCACAAAGACAGTAATCACAAGCACATGATTAAAATTCTGCGATGTAATTCCTCCCAATTTTAGCAGAAGCCTGTCAGAGCCAAATCCTAGAAATCACTAGGATGTTCATGAGGTCTCTTGTCTGCTTTCTTGTGCAATTCATCCATCCATGCTCTAATAGCTTCTACTAAATTTTGGAGCCCTGTCTGACAGGCAGCTCTATTCTCTCCATTCCTATAGTCCCAATTTGGATCATTTGCAGGCCAAGAGTTTGTTTCCTCCTGCCTGCTAAGCCAATGCAGCATCCTTACTATTTTCTCTCTCTCATCAGGTTGAAATAATTCCCTCAGCAACACCTGGGTATCTCCCCAGCTGGGATTGTATTAGAAAAGAGTTGATCACATTTCTCAGTATCCTCTCTCAGTCTTGGCATTTTACTTCTCCAAAATATTCCAGGGAAGATCAGAGTTCCAAGGTTGCATAGTAACCATCCTTAATGCAGGCGTTCCAGCCACTGTTGCACATCAATGGGATTAGGCACAACACTGGAAGCACAAGGCAGAGTCCAGCAATCAGCAGAGCAAAACTGGAAGCCAGAGGAAAAGCATTAGGCACATAAGGTGGGGCAGATGCAGTTGGGGCATTATCTGAGGCTTCAGCAAGGGCATTAACCTCTGCTGCTGCATTAGCTTTGGTGATGCCTTTTTTGACCCACACCCCTGGCTTAGGTATCCTCTCCCAGACCCAGTCATCCCAACCATATGAGTAATCCATTTGTCTTGGGAACCTGTCTTCTAGGTGATGTTACAGAAAAGTACATTTGCACTGGCCCAACCAGATAAAAATTATTTTGAGGTGGTAATTGCAAAAGGAATATGGGTAAAGACCCAACTTGGAGATTCAAGGAGTAACCAGATATCCCTTACCAACCGAATGAAGAATAAAGCCAAGCAGGAGCAAAGCAGCTGGAGGGACACATTTGCTTTGGGTGAGAAGATGAAGTGCCAGAAGGGAGAGCAAGAGGAGGCTGCTCATCCACAGGCTGGTGAAGACTGGGAGAGTAGCAACAGGGGTACAGGAAGCATCTGACTGGTTGAATGCCAGAAATAATTGACTCAATTGTAATGAAAGAGTTTACAAAATAATTTTCAGGGAGAGAAATAGGTAGTTGCCAGCTCCATCATTTGATGATGTAATATGGCTCCAATCGGCAATCATCCTGCAATAGTCCCTCGGACACTAGTTGAAGGCTGAGTTAATGAAGTGTGAGATTTCTCTAGCAAGTGAGATCGCTCTAATGGGAGAAATAGCAGCATTAAGCAGGAACAGGGCTGCTTTTGGGGAAGGATTAAATTTTTTCACTGTCATTTCCTGTACATGCCAAAGACCTGCCTGTACAACTTTCACAGCTCCTCTGCCATAGAGTCTCAGATGAACTCAGCTTTAAGTAACAGGGAAAATGATACAATGAGTTACATGAATAGCATAGGGCAACAACACTTCGCTATCATTTACACTGAAGGAAACCTAAGGCAACTCTATTAAAGTTAGTAGGGTTGTTCCAAATTTACAGTGGTACCTGAGAGCCAAATTTGGCCCATAAATTAAAGCAGTAGTCGTCAACCTCAATTTCTTGCTGTGATGCAAAGCTGACTTCATAATTGTATGTTGTTTGTGGGAGCTTCAGTACCCTTTACTCTGTTTCCCATGTTTTAAGAATTTGTTACTTGCATAGTTAGATGTGCTGTCACACAGCAGTCAGTGTGAAGCAGTGCTTTAAACACTCACTGGGAGAACAAAATTACCATGCTGTAAGTGAATACTTTTGGGAAATACCATTCCACAGTAATATATTGAAACAAACCTAAGTCTTCATTCACAAGGTTTTAGCTGTTTACATTTCATGTTATGAGGCTGATTCAGCAGTCTAAGAGCAGCAGCCAAAACCACAAAGTAAGCCATGTATCAATATGAATTATTAACATATGCATCAAATTAACACTACTATCTAGGATAGTGCACTCTGTACATGATTAAACACAGAAAATGCTAAAAGGTAAGGGAGGAGGGAAGGGAAAAGAAAAAAAAAAGGTGCCAAGGATCTGATTTATAAATGATCTTGTCTCACCCACATTTCACTGTAAGATCTTATTTTCAGAACATAGCCCATACAATTCTACAAAGCATTTGCCTTTGTTCAGTATTCTGTTCCAAACACAGTGACAATATTGCTGAAATGCAGTGATACATACAGCAGCACCTCAAGGGTTGTTTTTAAACTAATAAATAGGAAGTAACACTATAGTTGCTCAGACACCATGTCATTAAATCCTATTCCTAGACAGGCACAATTCAGCGAACCACTATAGGAATGATGACATCAGCACTCTTGCCAGTACACTGTCTCCAGGGAAGTACCTGAGCATTTTAGAAAAAGTACAATAGATAGGAAGACTACAGACAGCCACTGGTATCTTAACCACTATATGACCTTGCATTATGAGCAAGGGATGGCAGAGGGTTCTTTGGTATAGATATCTATGAAAATACAGCTTCCTATTTCATTTTTCCATTCCACATTTTAATGTTACTAGAAAGAATAGGATTGATTTTAAATAATTTCAATTCTGACCCAAAGAAATGTCCTGGTTTGAGCCAGGATAAGGTCAACATTATCTTCCTTATCATAAAAACTCCAATGTCATAAATTGTAGTTTCATATTTTCAAAGTGTGAAATCTCCATGCTTCTAAATCAAACTAATTCTGCAACCAGAGACCTTTCCTTTCCAGTTTCACATTGGCTGCACATTCAGTATTAAAGCTGCATCATATAGGAAACATTTACAAGTTTGCCTCTTGTTGCTGGTCAGAAATACTACTTCTAATAATAAGGAAACAGGGCCATTTCCAAAGACAAGATTGCATTTATCACTTCAAAGTGATATATGGCAAAGGCATATCAGTGGCAGACAAAGGTTTTCATAAAGGAGAATTTCTACCAGATGGTGCATACTATGGCAACTCTAGAAACCATATTTGGAATATGATCTTATATGAAAGATATAAGGGTTATTCAGTGAAACAATTAAAGAGCTCCAAATGGTAACAAATAGGGGCTGAAAATCCAGCTATCCTTAAGATATAGCTTAGATGTTTTATGAGGGATACAAGACATGGCTGCTGGTGACAAGAGAAGATTGACATCAGTGAGCCAAGACATCCTTCCAATCACAATTAAAAAACAAAAACATTTTCCTTGATAGCTTAAGCTGAGTGCCTACATTTCTTCTTGATAATACTGTTTTTTAATTTCTGAACCTCAGCTGTCAATATATAATGACCTGGTGTGCAATTGGTGGTGTTTATCACCACTAGACAATTTTTACATGGGTGTTCATAAAGAAGAAGTTCGTTACGATTCAGGGATAAATTGGAACCTGTAATAGAAATTTTCACCAGAAAATGTAAAACTTACAAACCTCACCTAACATGATCTATAGCAACAGAAAAGCATACCTTGTAGTAAGATATCATTTTTAAATTTAAAGATCACAAGAAATATACTTTAGTATTACACATCTCCTTAGTGAGTAAGCATTTAAAAACTCACCTTCTACCCTTCAAATGTTTTTATTCGGTAAGTCACCTCCTACTTGTGTTTCTACCTTTGTAGACACATAAGAACAATCAGTGATACTTGCTTTAACATCCTAAACAGATGAATCACTTTAATAACCAATCCAGAATCATCAATCTATTTCCATTATACTCACGAAAGGGCTGAGGGGTAGAGGGGCTGTACAGGGGGAAAAGAGAGAGAGAAAAGCATGCAGATTAAACACTTGCCTGATAAGAATCCAAACAGATTTTGCTCCCAAGTTGACACACACCTCTAAATGAAACAACACATTAAATACAGAAGTTATTTTTGTACTACAACATGCCAGGGCTGAAATTTTTAGGTGTATTAAGAGAAAAAAAAAAAATTAAAAAAAACTTTAGTCAAGAGCCAAAATTCAAAACTAGTTGGCTGTATTCCAAGTCTTTGTTGTTATAATGACAACAAGTTTAACTTATTACAAAACAACCTGATCTTCACTTTTAAGCAACAACAGCATTTACTAAATATATTTGGGTTTTAATTTAAGTAATAGAACTGAAGAGCAAAGGAAAGCACAAATACTGGAGAGCCCTTAACCACACACAATATCTATAAATCTGTCTTAAGCTACAACACAGCATGACTCAAAATAACTGAGCATTGCATGAATATAAGCATTGCAATTATCTTTAATCTTAAGACTTTAAACCTAATACTAGAAGAAAAAAAAAAGGGGGGGGGGATAAGGGCAACCAAAAAAAACCCCAAACTTATTTAAGGAAAACTACTCCTCTTTTTGTATCACTCCACCTTCTTTTATTGGCTAACTAATGAGTGGGTCTGGTATAAATAACCATCTGGTGTGTCTTAGCCCTTAGCAGGTGTTACTGTTTTATCCTGGTAACTTTCTAATGAGAACACTGATAAAGGTAGGTCTTAGTTAGGGTTGCAGGTGTGTTTTAGAGAGTAAAATGAAGGCGTGAGTAGACTTCTCTGGCTTTCTTCTAAAGCTCTGTTCTTTCTTCACCCCTACAGTGAAGAGAAAATGAGTTGTTGTTTTCCCAAAAACTGAGGTAAAAAGATGCTTGGTGGGGTCTGCTCTGAGTGTGATAGTTAAGTTTTAAATCGTTCAAGGCTAGTACAGCTTGAAGATCATAGTGGTAGCTTTAAATCAGTGGTTTCTCAGGTTCTAATAAGGCTTGTCTCTACAATTAATGTTTGATGTATCTCTGGAAAGGTTTTAAAAATAGTGAAATGCTGTTTTCTGGGTGTCCATAAGGGGACAGCTATTCTTCTGAAAGAAGGGTTTATGCTGCTTGAAGTAAGAAGGCTGTGCTCTGTTCTGAGTGGCCTTGATATATTAATGTGTGTTGGGGGGAGTAGTTCCAATATTGTTTATAAAATTTCAATGGGATAATTGAGTATTGGCTAAACAAAACCTGTTAGAAAGACTTTGAAGGGTGAAATATTCTTAGTGTCTACAATCTGGAAGACTGTATACTCCTGTTCTATATGTGGTTGGCTAATATTTCTCTGAACTGCTGCTCCTGACTAGTAGATTGCTAAACACAGGATTTATGTTCATAGCTATAATGCTGAGATAAAACAAGGGGGCATAGCCACTTTTCACTAGGCTAGCTAAGGCCTGCTTTTAGAGAGCTATCAGTGATGGTGAATACTCTTTTCTTACAAAAAAAAAAAAAAAAAAAAAA
>NW_009970724.1:8315315-8347885 GCF_000747805.2 Chaetura pelagica
GAGTTTTGTGTTAGGGAAATTACTTTTTTTTTAAAAAAAAAAAAAAAAAAAAAAAAGTTTTAATATCACAAGATGTGATATTTTGCCAAAAGCCTCGATTTTTCTAGTGCTGTAATTCTTGAGTTATTTGCTTTTTACTCTTAAACTGAAGGACCTATCTCTCTCAGGCTAGCTAAAAGCTTCAAATTGTCCTTTAAGAAAAGGCTCAAGTCTTTTCTTTTGAGACTGCTTAACCTCTGGGACTTGCCTTAGCAGCTCAAGGATGCATGGGGCTGGAATGAGGTGGTTTGAAAGACTTAAACTCTCTCTGTCCTTTAGAAGGACCTAGACACTGGGTTATGGACACAAAACTTCTCTCTCCTGATTTTCTTGGGCTTTCTTGATGCCAAGTTTGAGTTGTCCTCAAGATTTTACTGTACTAATTTATAAAATGTTTGAGAAATCTTATATTATGATCTTATTTCAGTACTAAATACTGTTTATCTGCTTTTTAGTATGGTATCTTTTTAAGTTCAAACCGTAGTCTTACCTTTCCTGTCTCCAATTTCTAGCCTTTGTGCTTCAGATGGGGAAGGGAACAACTGGTAGTTTCAATCTAAGAATCTGTTTTTTGGCAGAAAATGTCAGGGGAAAAAAAATTATAGTGTGCCCTAATAGATAAGAAATAGATGAGAGTGGATGCTGAATTCAGCTGGGTTGCAGGGTTCTAAAAACTGCTTCGGACTTTTCAGTTTATAGGAAAGGCAGATCCTGTGAGTGTCTGGCTTTTCCCATTCTGAGATACATTTTGGTGAAAAGGTTGGCATTTGGCATGATGTGTGGTGCAAACTATATATGCTGGTCTTATCTAAAGCATAATAGAGATAAAGTTCAGCTTAAGTTTTTCAGCTTTTGTATTCTATTTTAACTTCTTTGTTAACTCCTGCTGGTGCAAGGAGTGCCATATAGCAGTAGAAATGGTTTATATTGAATGCAGTTGCTCTTGGGACTGGATGCAGCTCCATGCTTTTTGGGATTGGGAGTGTACTTTCCTTTAAATATGAAATGTACATTAGGGTGGAGAGAATGGAGGATACCATTGAGTTGTTTGTGCATGTTGTTAGAAAACCTTTGCAGTGCTGGAAAGGATGACAAAATTGCAGCTTCTGCAGCTGTTATTTCCTTCATCTTCTTGGTCTCTTCCTCTTGTTAAAGTATACAGAACATCTCAATATTTGGAATTTACTTGGTCTTCCAGACTCTTAAGTTCAGCGTAAAGCTTGCTATTAAGTTCTAGACCTTTGTTTTGGATACTACTACCTGCTTGTATGCCTCCCTCCGAGTGAAATACATGCAAAGCCTGGGATCATGTACTGGGTCATGAAAACTGCATTTGCATTCACTTTTTGTATTTGGCAGATGTTGCTATTTTCCAAGACATGAGAACTCTAGAAAACAAATGGATATTGTGTGTGCAGAGGGAAAGTGATATAGATGACTTAACTGTGGTACTGCAACAACAGAAGGTGTCTGGTGAGCTTGCCACTGGCTTGTGCCAGGAGGCAGACAGGGCTCTGCACTAACTGGAAGGACAGTGCCAATTAGGTTGTTCTTGGTACCCAGGCTAGCTACCCTCTGGGTAGCTATGGACATTTTCAACTAAAAGTATAGAACAAGTGGCCAAAAAGAGCAGGTTACCTGATACAAGCCTCTCATTAGGAGAAAATAAGTTGCTGCAAGACTGGCAACCATGAAAATGCAGCATGTTTCTTGCTATATTGCTAGTGCCTCAGCACCTGAGACCAAAATAATTTATAACTAACAGCTTAAAACTGCTAACTGTTCTGAAAGGAGGTAGCTGTGACTTCAGTATTTTAAGTGAGTTACAGTGTGTCTGAGCCCCTCTGGAAGAGAAGAGTGGGAACAGGGCAGCAGGGATGGATTTAGACTGTGAAGTCACTTCTGAATTTAAATAGAGACCAAGTTCCCTTCTGCAGCACACTCTGGTATCTACCACTGTATTGAAAGCTTGGCAAAAGCAGGCAGCAGACAAATGCCCAACTTCAGAGTCAGTCTCTCTTGTTCTTAACGCTGAGCTATTTTCTCCATCTGGAGAGTGCAAGCTGTTTTGCACACACTGTACCCTGGCAGTTGAATATCTTATTCCAGGAAAACTAGGTTCTCTGAGTTTTTTCAAATTAGCTTTAGTAAGTCCTACATGTTATCTCATCAGAAGACACAAGTGACAGAGGATGATTATTCTCCAATTTCAAATTAACATAGATTGTTACCTATATGACTTAAAACTAAATCTTAATGACTAAACTATTAAATTTGTCATCTCAAGTGAAATCAGCATTATGAAAAATAGTTTTGATACCTGCTTTACTGTGGATCTCAAAACAATCTGATCTGATACTAAAATTATTGTTGATGTAGTGTCTACGTATGCATGCTGGCTCATAGCTCACAACCGTTCCTGGTATTAGCAACTCAGATTTGAGAAGTTTTCCACATTTAAGAAAAAAGAAAATTGTTGCCACTGATGGTAGTGCTGTTAACTGACCTGCATTTTGTAAATTATCAGACTGAACACATGGGGGAGAAAGCAGAACAGTTCTTGAGCTTCCAGGGCTGTTTGAGAAGAGGTTTGCTTTTGAATGCTGAAATAAAGAACAAAGATAAAAATGTTAGATGTGATATGTAATGTCTGATGGGACTTTACAGTTGGGGCATAGATACATCTCTAGCAGTGTGCTGGTAACAGTAGCTTTGACCTTTTCTAAAATTCACAGAATACTTCATAGCATGATGAAAAGCAGGCAATCAGATTATTTTTTTATTTTTTTTAGCAGAAAGGAGGACAAATTGAGAATGGAATAAATAATGCTTGATCAAATGAGTGCACAAAAAAGAGCACTCTTACCCTGGTAAAGCAAGGAACTAATAATGTGTTAATGAGAAGTGAGACTCTTGACCAAGTGTTTGTAACTCTGTGACCTATGAAGGTGGGCAAGGACTGGAACTTCTGTAATCATGCTTGGTGAAGGTCTTGCCTAGCTTAATGCTGATGTTATGCACCCCGAAACAGCCTCTGCTGTTCCTAAGTACCTGCCTGTTCTAATCAGGGAAAGCAACATTGTGCTGGCTAAAGACAAATTACCATGGTTTCTCCTTGCAGTATTCTTTAAGTAATCCAAATCTGTTTGGTGAAGGGAATGAACCTTTTCTAGTTCTCTGGAACATAACAAAGCTGATGCACAGTTGCTAAAATGTTTTTTTGCTGCTGTAGGAATGCAGCGTGGTGACTTGACTAAGATGCATGAGGAAGGTGATACCTGCCTATTACTGCTTTTTAGCTTAAACTTCTTCTACAGGACTCCAATCTGTACAGGGGAGGAGGGAGAATGTATTCCTAGACTTTGACAGATTAATCTTTGCGAGGAAGCTTACTTCTAGGGAAAAATTACTGAACTTAATGTGCCTCTTCTTTAAGCCTTTACCAATATAGCTCTTTAGAACCCAAAGCACTGGCCTCTAGTGGTCCAGCATATCCAGTTATGCACTGTAAAACAAATATGTCTCAGTTGATTCATGAAGGTAGCCTGTGACTACAGTATTGACACTGCACAAACAGAAGTGTACATGTAAACAGCATTAAATCTAGATAGCTTTACTGAATACTTCTTCTTTTCCCCCCCTCAGGTTAGATGTATAATGAAGATCTTTGACCAAGTGGATGCACAAACTTGCTAGAGATGTCTGTTCCAAACCAACGACGTTCTATTATTATTAACCCTCCTCCACCAGAATACATAAATCACAGAAATGGTGGTTGTCAAACAAACCAACTTCAGTACTTAGAGAGGGTGGTCTTGAAAGCCCTGTGGAGACACAACTTTTCGTGGCCGTTTCTTCAGCCTGTAGATGCAGCAGCACTGAATCTTCCTGTAAGAACCATTTTGGAATTGGAGTAGTAATATGTAAAGTATTGCAGGACTTGGGAATTAATGGTAGTTTAAAAGAATTTTTCCTTATGGAACAGAACATTGAAGACTAATTCTGCATATAAACTCCTTTAATTAATTCAAGTCTGCAAGAAAACTGTTTTCTGGTTCATACTGAATACAGCATTTTTGTTCATCTACTTTCTGACCTGATACTATAGTAAATCAATATTTCTAAAGGATAATAAGAAAGCTTAGACAGGCCTCTTGGAGTTTCTGCATGTTAATGTTCTATCTTCTTTCCACCTCCCTGTTGGTTTAGCCATATTTCTTAACAATGCATATGATGAGTATTTTCTTTTGCCATTGAGGTTTCTTATTTGTAATAGGAGGCAGTCAGTATCTCTAAATGTCAGATACTTCATGACAGAAAAGAGGATCTGATTGACCTTAAAGTAAATAGACAAATCTGGATCCAGTTTGATGCATAGAAGTAATTACGTTTGTAGTACATCTTAATTTCAAATCAACTTTGGCATCTTGCTCTGAAGTTTCAAGAATAAAATATCCCTGCAAAAACAGGGAAGAACAAAAGAGGTATGGTGTTCTCATCGCACCACATGGGTAGAACAATCCTCTAGGAAACAAAAAATGTGATGCTTGCTTTGTTGTTCTGTATTGTCTTACGGGTTTATTTATAATTTAATTGCAACAAAGTGAATGAATATAATGTCTTGTAACAAATTGTCTTAATTCAGGTATCTTTAAACTCCAGTTTTGCATCACTTCAGCTTTTTCAGTCAAATGAAAACATAATTTATTCACACAGTGATATTTCAAATTATCTGGAAGATAATGCTCTTGGTAGATAAGTAGAAAGGTATTAACTAAAAACAAGGTACATTTCCTGTGATTCCTTCTATCCCCACCCTGGCCTACCCCCAGCTTTAGCTGTATTAAGCTGTCTCAAATTTCCAAGACTAATTTTGCAAAATCATTGGTTCTGCTTAGAACAGACAAAAACCTTTATCTGCAGCTTTTTCTTTTGATGAACTTATTTGGTCAGTTTGTTGAAAAGCAACAAAAATCAAAGTTACTGTCTTTCTGTGTCTCATCTTTCACCTTCTTGGAAGGAACTGTCACTTAAGGTTAATATTAAGGGTCAATCAAAGCTACAGCAACATTTGCAGCTGGCCTCAGGCCAGTTTTGCTTCTCTGGATTTCGAAGGCAGCCACTTGACTTCCAAAAGTATATGTTATCTCAACCACTGCACAATAACAAGCAAATGTCTGGCTCCCTTGCAAGGACAATGAAGGTATTTTCCTCCTTTGCCTCTCTCCTCCAGGTGTCAGAAGATGCAGAATGGACAATATTTAATTATTAGCTGTGTTATTTAAAAATTCTCTTGGGTTTGTTTTCTTAAATTCAATGGTCTGCATTACGATGTATTTAGCTGTTTTTATTTCACTAAAACTGATATTTAGGACAGCTTTAGAAGAAGTTGTAATGTCACACCATTACAATGTATATGTTAATTTAGTGGGATATTCTTGCTGTGATTTCTTAAATGCACCAGCAACCTCACACTCATCAACACAAGCTTTTAGCCACACTACCAAAATAATCACAGTAGTTCACATTCCAGCTGCCTTTCAGTCATATTACCACACCTTCACTAGACTAACCCTGAAGAGAGAGCCAATAAAACCCAAAGGATGAAGTGTTTGATCAGCAACTGTGAAAACTTGGCAGCTCCTTTTTATCAGTGACTGAGTCTTTGGCAAAGTCAGTCTTTGGCAAAGTCAGTCTTTGGCTGCATTTCCCCCTGCTCTGTAAACGGGAGTGCTACTTCAGCTAATGGCTTTGAGATAACAAATGAGAGGTATGTATACTTTTCATAAGGACTGCTACCAGTCTTGCTCTGGATCCAGTTAAAAAAAAAATTTCTTTGGGGCTTTGAATGGTGTATGTTACATAAAAGAGCAAAGAGAAAATATGAGGTGAAGAGAGTTCCTGAACACTTATTTCTGGGGTGCCTATGACCATAGGAGAAAATCTTTAAATAAAATATTCCATCCAACATAATGCAGTTCTTCCCTTTGCAATTTAACTTTTATCATTAAATGTGTAAGAATATTCATGTCCTAATATTAATGATCTGTTGTGTGACTCTTTCAAAACCACAGGATTACTACAGTATTATAAAGAAACCTATGGACTTGAGCACCATTAAAAAGCGTCTGGAACACAATTATTACACAAAAGCTGCAGAATGTACTGAAGACTTTAAAACTATGTTCTTTAACTGCTACATATATAACAAGGTATGCAAAATAAAACCTCTCACCATTAACTGATTCTATCAAACAATAAAAACGAGTCTAAAACAAGCAAATGGTTATTAAAGCATGCACAAAATCAGGCAAGTTCTTGATGACTTCTTGAAACTATTTTCTCTGAATGGGGGCTGGGGCTTTGTTGCTAGGGTTGACTCAGGGCTTGTAAGTCAAGTCTAGGCTGCTGTTACAGCAGAGTGCACAGTCCTTTCTGCACAGGAATTCCACCTGCAAAATCTCTGGGGTTCAGATGCAGAGCTTATGAACAATGAGCACTGTGTAACTACTATGCAAGTTTAAGGCTAGCAACTCTGAGCCATGCTACACTCCTCCAACAAGTTTAGCATAACTGAAGTGTGAGCATCTCCCTGCACTTGGACATCTTTAAGCTACAACACCTTTCTTCAGAACATAGTAATGAACAAGGGAGTTGGGGATCTGCCCCCTTTTGCCTTTGCTGTGGGAAGTATTTGGATATAAAGCAAATAGGGCTGTGCAACAGAACAGTGGGAGGAGTATTCTTTCAATAATAAAAGCCAAATGTATTGCAGTGAGTTGGGGGGACACACAAAGATAGCAAGGACTAGTAGACTACTCTGGAATTGGTGGTATGTGTTGATCTGTTTGAGAAGGATTCTATAGACTGTTTATTTCACAAGGCAGCCCTCCATTCCCACAGCCTCTCCTTTACTCTGAATGTTACTATATTTTGCAGCCTGGTGATGACATTGTATTTATGGCCCAAGAACTAGAAAAAGTGTTTATGCAGAAAATAGCCCAAATGCCACCAGAAGAAAAAATACTGATTCCCAACAAAGGAAAGAGAAAGCGAAATAAGCTAGAAGGTAAGACCTGTATTCTATATTGATTCGTTAACATATTAAATAAGCAAAACCTGGAAACAGAGAGTGTTCTGTAGCATGTCACAATGCAACCCTGGAGCAGTTGAGGTGCTCTCCACTCTCTTCAGAACATATTGGACAAGTAACAACACTGCTATAAGGCTTTAGCAGATGCAGTGCAGCCATATTTTTTATACATTAATTTTTTATTTTCTATTAATGAAGTGTTGTTAAGATGGGATAAACATCAGAATTAATAATTCCATCAGTAGTGTAACAGCATAGCTCCACAGGAAAACTTCTGGCGAAATGCAGTGGTCTTGCCCACAAAAAGGATTATGTAGTCAAGATTTCCCAAACTTTTGAGGAAATCACATAGTAAGTGCTTGAAGTGACATTGGGGAGCCTAATTGCAAGGGGTCAGGTGATTGGATGCAATTTATTATTCATAACTGACTTCTTATGGCTTTTATTTGATCTCAGAGCCTGTTTCTCTTGTGCAAAGGGCTCATTTCTACATCTAAGCTCTTGACATTGCCAAAGAATAAATATTTATCTTGATAGAAGTAAGACTATGCAGTGCCTGGAATCACATGTGCATCTCAACAGATTCATTTGGAGGTCTCCAAAGTAGTCTCCCAAATTGGCTTTGAGGTACTGCTGTCAGATGTTGGGGAAATACTAGCTATGTCTTGAAAGAGCTGTAAAGCTTCTTCACCCTTGCCTTCTCACAGCCATGGAGCAGTGATCTTAACTAGCTCAGTTCTTACTGTGTCACTTAACAGATGCTTTTATTAATTGGCTAACCAACTACACAGCTCTTCAGGGTCTCCTGATGACTTCAAATGTTTCTGCAAAATAGTATTACATTTTGCTAGATCTCTGTACTTTCCTCTTCAAGTTATATTTGAGGAGCCAAACTCTCTTACCGTGGTCTGATAGATGGATATGCAAAAGCAGTGGATTTTTTTGGTTGTTTCATGAGAATATTGAGAGTCTAGGGGGAAAAAGAGAACTCCTGACTTCCTGCTCTTACTAGCTAATTTGAGTAAAATCTCAAGCAATTCATTGCCTTGGCAGAATATTGGTTGAACTAGTAGAAGTGACTGTAGTAAAAGATTTCCCTCTGAGGTTAATCCACAGCTTGCTTGAAGCCAAATGTGCATAACTTAGTACTATGTTCTAGCTGAGGTAGTAATGGTCATGAGTAGAGGAGGATACCAACATTGCTATATGTAACAATTTGTATTTATTTGTATAGCTTGAGTGTGGAAGAGTGGTTCCATTAACAACTGTTCCATTTGAACATGAAATAAATTAATTGGAATATTTAAGACCTAACTTTTAAGATTTCCTGTTTTAAACTAACCAGAAACACAGCAGCCAAATTCTGGGACTTCAAATGAACAAACCACAACTCAGAAACAAGCTGAAAGCAGTGAGCAGCCTTCAGTGATGACTCAAGAGCGACATCATGTTAAACTACCTCCTTTGGCTGCTGCTCAGCTGACTACTTTAATGCCAACTGCAGTCCCTAAAACAGAAGTAAGTTTCCTCAAACCACTTTCAGAAAGAAAGTTATTGAAATTGCTGCTTCAGGCACTAACAGTAAAAACACAGGAGCCACACTTACTGCAATACCTGTTAAGGGAGAAGCCACTCCAGTAGGCACACACTGTCCTAGGAGTCCCAGACACCACCAAACCTTTACTGCTAGGATCAAAGTCTCCTTGCAGTGGGTGAGTTGATGAGTGCTCTTTTCATACACGCTGTCTCACTCTCAAGTGATTTCCTTTTCCTTAGGTTTGGCCTTAGGTTTCCCATAGAGGACTCTGATATCAACTCTTACATAAAAAAAATAATTCTTCAGACAGTACAGCAGAAAAGTACAGCTAGAGCTGGGTGCCCCCAGGGAGGGACCTTGAATGAAGAAATCCCAGGGCAATCATCCTTTCAATCTATGCACTTGCCCCTCATGTGTTCTTCACATGCCTCTTGATCCAGTTTCTGGGCTGGGATCTTTTAATACCTTATTGGATTATTTCTCTGTCTCAAGACAGGCCATTAACTGTCTTTATCTTGCCAAGTTGCAGCTTCTGTTGGCAGTTATAGCCTCTTCTGGTTTGCAATTCTTGTGCATATGCTTGCTGGCAGAGCATGGATTTAGGATAAGCACTACTTAGCAACAACTAAAACATCAGTGAGTATCAGCCTTACTCTCATACTAAATTCAAAACACAGCACTGTACCAGCTACTAGGAAGAAAATAAACTCTCTTGCAGCCAAAAGTATACCTCAGTGAAAGTTTACAGGTTTCAGCAAATCTAGCTACTGATGCTAACAAACAGTATCCCTAACAGCACAACATTATGCTGTGAGCCCTGCCTCCTAATGCTGAATGACTTGGAGTGAAGAATTCCATTTAAAACTTATTAATTTAAGCTAAATGCCTAGTATTTCGTAACAACATAGTTTCAAAACATCTTTTATGATGGAAGATAAGAGCTCTCTATTAAACCTTCTAGGTCTCTGCTGAATAACTGGGTCAATATGCATTCTAGAAACTAAGCAGAAACTGGGATGGCTGCTTGGTGCATCTTTTCTTATTTGTGTGGTTTTAAAAAGTTTTTCTCAAAGAAACAAAGTGACCTTTAAGATGTTCACTTTTGAAGTGTGCTACTATACTTCTGTGCTTCACTTTGAAATAGAAACTATTCTCTCCTTGAGGTGTAGGTAACTGGTTTAGTATTAAAATAAAGCTATTTCTAACTTCTAGTTAATGATTCTGCATGTTTTCAATGTAAATCAGATGCTTGATTCCCCAAAAATAGCATGTTTGCTTAAACACTGTGTAACTAGATTGGAAGGAGTTTATAGCTTGCAAAAGCAAATTCTTGTTAACTACAATCTGAATTGTATGTGAATGTCTGAAGTTTTCATCAGATAAACACTCCTGTATTGAGTTGGATTTGGTTTTTCTCTTCCAATGAGGAACAGGCTCGTGTGCTAGGCTCTTCTACTGTGTAGAAGACACAGTACACTTTACTGAAGACATTGTATCAATTCCAAACCAAGTATCACCCAGGTTGAAGAGAGAGGTAAACCTTGTCCACAAAGCCCTCAATCAGGCTTAAAGAATAATCTTAGTAAATTTTGCCCTTTCCATGGCAGTCGTCTTGTGGTAACTTCACAAAGTACCAGTTTCTTAGAATCTTCTTGAATGGCTAAAAACTGACCACAACCTGACCTGCAGCACTTTCCTGCAGTTCTTTCCTTTACATCTAAGATTGAGCTTGGTGTGCTGATTTGGCAGTGCCTTGTAGGTTTTCAGCCTGAACTTGTGCAAGTACCACATTCTATTCTAACTCCAATTGCTATAGTTATTTAGGGTTTTTTTATGTAGTCTGAAAGCTGGACATTCACTGTTCTAGACATCTGTATTTTATACTGTAAAATTTTATTTTTCTAGGCAAAAAAAGGTGTGAAAAGGAAGGCTGACACTACCACTCCTGCTACTTCAATATTCACAGCCAAGGGTAAATTTTCTGTAACATTTAATGAAAGAAAAACTGTAATGCATGCAGAGGTGAAAATGAATGTATGATACCAAATAATCTTCCAACAGATTCTCAGCAGTCACCTCAAATTCTTAAAAAGACTCAGTTGTCAAAACAACTAAAACATTGTAAGGAAATACTTAAAGAAATGTTTTCAAAGAAACATGCAGCATATGCATGGCCTTTCTTAAAACCTGTTGCATCTTTCTCACTTCATGAGAACCAAGGGATCACCAAACATCCTACAGACCTGGGAACCATTAAAGTAAGTATGTTTAAGAATGAACTGGGCTACTTGTGTTGTTGCCTGAATAACTTGTATAATGACTGGATTTTAACAGAGTTAGCTGACAAGGTGTCATGAAAGCTACTTCTCCTTTGAAAGAAATAATGGGCATAGAAACCACATCCACTTCTCTTGCAACAAACTATGCCAGAGGTCACTGAAGAAAATCTTCTAAATCTCATTGTGACTGTGAGCATAGTGGCTTATTTACCTATTTGTTGAAACAGCTAATATAAGTAGTGAGGGAATTACCATCTCCATGAAGCACTTCCAAGCAGGCTGCATGTTAAATATCTTTTAGTCTTTATATGCAGTGCTGTCACTAATTCACTAAAACAAAATGCAAGTCTGTAATGTTAACTTCTGCTTCTCTCTGAATCTCCTTGATCAAGTGTCCTGGAACCTTAGCATTGGGTATTTATTTATGTGACACCTATCACATTTTCTGTAAAAAGGAACTCTTTTAGATGGAGGTATGTGGTCAGTGCTTTGTGAAGACTGCATGCATGTCTGAGATTGAAGTGTTTAGCCAAGCTAAGATCCACCTTTGTGGAGAGGGTTGAATTTCAGCAGTCTACTGAACTACCTTGAAAACTGGCTTCTGCAATGTGAAAGTTATTTCCCAATTTCTAGCCCATTATTTTGACTCAATCAATTATGAAATAGGCTTTGTATAGATACTATGCTTAGAATTAAAAACAATTACTGAGTATATAACCATATAAAATCACCTGAACACTGTTGCCTTGACCTAGTGCTGAAACTAGTTTTATGAAGTCCTTACATCATTTATAGTTAGCAAATCCATTTAAATGAGGAAATTGTCTTCCTTGGTTAAAGGAACAATGTAGAAAAGAGAAACAGGTCTTGCCATAAGAGTTCTTACAGTATTTAGTGTCTTGATAGATTAACCTGACACTGGATGTCAAAATTATTGTCGCTCTTTTTCTGACAGTTCATACTGTTGATTTCCTCCTTTACGATCTAAATGTGTACTAATTTTCTTTTCCTCTAGAAAAAAATGGATAATTTTGAATATAGAGATACACAAGAATTTGCTATGGATGTTAGATTAATGTTCATGAGATGCTACAAACATTATCCTCCAGACCATGAAATGGTTGCTATGGCAAGAAAATTTCAGGTGAGTTATCACTTAAGTCAGACTTGAAAAAGAGGAGAACTAAGACTTCTTTGTGGTCATCTCACACCCTGATGCAGCATCTACAATTACTATGTTGCTGTGTAGTTCTAGAAAACAAGCAGTAACTTCATAATGCTTTTAGAAATCTGAAAAACATGTTGACCTCTCTGATGTTTCCAAACTTAAATCTTTAGGATGTTTTTGAGATGCAATTTGCAAAAATTCCTGATAAACCTGTTGCAAGTGTTCCTCTGCAACAGCCAACAAAAGAAGTTACAGAATCTTATTCCAGTGAGAGCAGTACTGATGACTCCTCTGAAGAAAGATCATCTGAAGACACTGAACAGGAGAGAGCAATGCACATTGTCAAGCTTCAGGAGCATGTAAGCATTAGTACTCTGTGTGTACAGATGTCATGTGTGTACATGACTTAGATCAGTTTATTGTTCATCCTACACTGCCTATGACTATTGTGGGATTTTTTTTTCTTTTTGATAGCTTAAAGCTATTCACCAGCACTTGCAGGCTTTAACCAGAGGATGCTTACCTAGACTGAAAAAGAAAAAAGAGAAGACTAAAAGGGAGAAAAGTAAGAACAAGGAAAAATCCAAAATAAAAAGCCTGATTCAAAAGAAGAAAAACCTAAAACACCAGAGGAAGTCTAAGAAAAAGCTGTCTTTAAACATGTAAGTGTGGGAAACTAGTGTGGGTGTCAAATTACTTTAAACTGCTAGTACTGAGATACACTTTTTCCCTTGCAGTCAATCAAAGAAAACCATGCAGCAGGTCTTGTTGGCATGTAAGTCAGAAGATGAAGATGGTGCCAAGTCTATGAATTATGATGAAAAAAGACAGCTGAGTTTGGACATAAATAAACTCCCTGGAGATAAGCTTCAGAAAGTTGTCCATATAATACAGTCAAGAGAACCTTCACTGAGGAACTCTAACCCTAATGAGATAGAAATAGATTTTGAAACTTTAAAGGCTTCAACACTCAGACAACTACAGAAATATGTGGCAATCTGTTTGAGGAAGAGACCAAGCAAGCAGCAGGGTATGTAACATAAATGATGCTTTAAAAAAACAAACAAAACATCCCTAGATTTGGATTTGGTTTTGTGGCAATGTTAACTTCTGATTCACATGCAGATAAAACACCAACAAAGTCAAAAGAAGAAGTTATTTCTGAGAGGAAACAAGAGCTCCAGAAGAGACTACTGGATGTCAATGGTCAACAGAACCCTAAGAAGAATCTCAAGTGTAATGTGACTCTTTTATTCATTTGCAACAGGAATAGTTTAAAATGAGATTATCCCTTTGGGTTTTTGTACTGTTGTGTGGCTGCAGACTTCCTCCTCAGAATAGTTGAGGTCTTAGGCTTCCCACTACTAGCCTTAGAATTCTTTCTACAGTGAATGAACTGGGTCACAGCAGCAAATATGGTCAGCTATTTGTCCTCTCTAAAACATCTTCCTTATTCTTGCAAGTAATCCTTTATTACCGATAAAGATTATGACAGCCTGAGAGCTTAAGGGACACCTTATGCTCCTTATGCTCCCTTATGCTGACAGATGAAAACAAGGTGGGGGAAGGAGTGTCCCACAGTCTGTGTATTTGTTTGCAAATCACTTTCTGTGACATAGACATTCAAGACACACTCTAGTCATACTTCTTAAATTGCAGCCTCATTAATGTTGTCATGCTAGCAAAACTTCTGCATCAGTAGCAGGTGTGCTGTGTTACCTTAGTCCTAAGGAAGTGCCTGAGGAGAATCAATTCAGTTTTTCAGGCAGTCATACATTTGATTATCAAAGCCAGAAATTCAGTATGTACTTGAGCATATCTACACCTGCTGGCTGTTCTTGTCAGGTACTGAAAATGGATCAATGCAGCTGATGTAACTATCATAGGTCAAATTGTTCCTCTTTAAACTAGTGAGTGCTACTATTGCCCTCTATTGGATATCTATTAAGCTGCTGTGTGAAACCAGACAGCTGAAATGACAGAAGCAGCCCTGCAAGAGACAAGCTTGCATCCAGCACCAGCTCAGGCAACAGTTTTCCTCTCTGGTAAACATGATAGCCTGAAAACATCATAGAAAGAAAAGCTTGGAGAAGCAGCTGAAATAAATTATGAAGAATGTGTTGCAGGGAGAGTAAGGAGGCAGGCCAGGGAACCTTTACAACTGGCACCTGGTTTGTTTACAAGAGCTAAGTTGGCACTTAACAGAGTTGTAATCAGGAAAACATGTATTCATGTAGCTTCCATTTGCAAAGCTTCCACTAGAGCAACACAATTTGAAAAAGCTTTTTGACTGCAAAATCTCTATACTTTGAGTTAAATGAACCCTACAGATGCAAAGTAGTCAGATGGTAGGGAGATGGCAAAAGATGACAATTTGCAGTCCATGTGGCTTAGAAAAGAGTTGGCTATAGATAAAGACCTCAGCAACAAGCATAGAAACAGGCTCTTAACAGCAGAAAAACTTGAGGAAAACTACTTAAATTGTGTCTTAAGATAGCACATTTTTAATGTATGATTACAGCTTCTCCTTAGCTATTTCATTCATTCAACTAACTTGCTGCTGGTAAATCTTCCTCTAGAATGATCTCAAATCCACTGCTAAGTGGACAGTGGATGAGGAAATAACAAAACATGCATTGTTATATGGAAGAATAGACCTAACAAGGTTGATTTAGTCTGCACTGCAAGTTGGTCTAAATTATTTCTTTTTTTCTTGCAGTTGAAAACAGTGTGAAGTCCACTACTAGACCAAGCAGACTGAGTGACAGCAGCAGCAGCTCCTCCAACTCTAGCAGCAGTTCTAGCAGTGGTTCTAGCTCCTCAGATAGCAGTGACTCTGAATCAGGTTGGAAAGCTTCCTTTTGTATTTCTGTAGGCAAAATATTTGGTTTCTCAGCATCTACTGTTCCATATGCTTACAAAGAATTCAGTTACCCTTGTAGACTTGCTCCATGTTGAAAGCTCAATTAGAGTGTTACTAAATAAGTGTCTTAATATTGAGGCTTTATAAACATTAAGAATTTTTTTTTTAATTTACAACATCCCCTTACCTTGTGAGTTAAAAACTACAGAGACCAAAATCTGCTAGCAAGAGGTCTGTGTATCTAACCTGGAGACTATTAGGCTATAGCTCACTTTTGTGATTTTTGATTCCTTTTTTGTAAGTCTGATTTAGGCTACTTTTATCTTCTAGTCTGCAGCATGGAAGGCACCTTACCTTGCAGGGTATGGCTTAGCCCCTAAGCTGAGGGACGGAAGTGTTAACAGGATTGACTGTAGAGCCCAAGTCTATCCTGGTGCCTAAGTAGTCTCAAGCTTGTTCCGGGGACATTACAGTGCTGCAGTACCAGGATACTGACATTGTTTCTCTGTACACAGAACTCTCTTTAATTTTTTAGGACAGAACAGATCTGCCAAATTGGAGGTTTGCAATGTAGATATCTGTATGAGGTAACAGTGTAAGATGAGAGATGAATGCTCAACTCTGCAGTGTGAGGATACAAACATGAAGTAATTGATGGCGGCAAAGACCTAGGCCCTGCAGGCATCTTGGTGGCTTATTTTGTATTTAGGAGAAATTTTCTAAATACAAAGCTGAAGTCAAAGTATTTAGGATAGGAGTGTTCCTTTTGCAGTGAGGTTTAGCTCTCTAGGTGCAACAGCAACTCACATCTCATGTGTGAGTAATGAAACATGGGAATGACTGATCTCAGGGTTTTTTCCACCCCCTTCTTTCTACCCACCTTGTTGTATTTACAGTGACAGAAACCTGTTCAAAACAGACTGGAAAAAGGCAGAACTGTCCAACTTCTATGGAAAAGCCTAAGGTAAACTGTCTTGAATGGATATAACACTTTTTCTCTAAAGTTATGTTGTGTTCAATGGTACTGACAATGATGTCACTTTCTCAGGGAACAACGAATATGGCTTGAATGCTACTTGTTCTGTAGGACTAGTTTACATGGAGACAAAATCTTATGTTTGTTAAAAGTAGCTTATGTATCTGTATAGAAACTGATGCACTAGGAGAAGTCTTGATGCTTTTACCTCTTACAAGAATTGTGGTGTTTCTGTGCTGGGTGAAGAAGGGAAGAGAGGGGAAGAACACTCCATACCCTACCCTTCTATCCCACCTGCCCCACAAAAAGGAAAATCTTCTCTATGTTGATCTTTGAGTATAGGATTGACCTAATGAACAGTGCAAACTCTGCTTCAATATTTTTCTTTATCTCAATAACCTCACTTCTACTCTGGAAAACAAATAAATTGTACAAGTTACTAGTAATTTTCAGGATACTTTATATTAGTTATTACTATAGTGGTATTATAAGGAACAACAGTTTTTATCTATACATAATGTTTAATACCTCTGATTGAATTGCTCTACTCCAGTATATACAGTGGGTGTTGATTCTTCTCAATGTTTAGCTGCCTTTCACAGTTTACCCTGAAGTTACCAGAGATACAGCCCTTGGATTTCAAAGCAAGATCACATCAAAGCCTTAATTCTTCTTACAATAGACTTGCTTTCTCTTAAAGTGCTTAGTTGGATACAGGAAACTAGGCTGAATATTATTCAGCTCCTCCTTCTGCAACTTCATAAGGAAAGACAAAGGGGAGGAATTATGCAACGCCTTCTTTTTTTTGTTTAAAAAGTGCAGCCTCTGCAGTGATAGAATGACAGCAATAAACCTATGAAAACAGGATACAGGAATTAAGCTTCAGCTTGGTCAGGTATAACAGCACCTGACTTTTTGAGTAACAACAAACATGACACTTCAAATGCTTGCATTGTGTTTTGTTCTTGTGGGTTTTCTGTATCTGTCAGATGAAGGCAGTGCAGTTCACCACCTGGGTTTTTTGTCATCTAAACTCTTAGAAAATACTAGATTAGTATCACAATACAAGAACTATTGAATCCTGTAAACAGTGGAACTGAGGAAGTGGTAAGGAAAAGGGGGTCAAATAGCTATGAAAATTAAGATTTGGCTATACTGCAATTTCTTTTAAAGAATACCATTGCATTTACAGAGGACATCTTGCAATGCTGTTCTGCAAGCACAGCCCTCATCTCTAACTAGTAACTTGCAGAACTGTGGATTGTTTAAACTGCATCAGCCACCTCCCAACGTACTGCAGAGACTTCAGCCTGTACAGAATAGATCACTTAAGCCATCAGAACAAAAATCCCAGTCTCCTTCAGGTAACACCTTTATGGCAAGAAGCATGGCCGTATTTGCTGAGGGAAGAAGGGATGGCTGAACTAATGTTTGTTCTGCCCAATAAGCTTATATTGGGGTTTTGGAGGTTATCAAGTGGGTCAAAGAAAAATATTTAAAAAAAACCACAAACATTATTAAGAGCATGATGTAAATACAAGTGTGGCAGCACTGAGGATGGGCTAGGGTTTCAGATTACTGGGGCACTTGTGGTGGGGCAGAATAGTATTAAAACAGGAGGTGTCCCTTTGAGATGGAAAATGACACCTTGATGAACCAGGGTTACAGGAAGTGCTGAACAGGAATTTGATGCTTAAACCTATCACCACTACACAAGTATATGTCTGAAAAACCTACTAGCTGGATTTAAGGCTTGGTGCTGCAGGCCCTCTGAATTGATTGCTGTTGTCTAGACATCATATATTAAGTTGTTTAGAAACTTGATCCAAGGTGGTACTCATTTCCTTCCTTAACTTCAAAAGGTCTAATCACTTCAGACGCTTCTGAGTTTTTGGTAAAAGACAGCTTGAACCAGCTGCTGATTAACTGAGGAATCAATTAAAAACTAATTTAAAATACTTTTGTCAAATCTTGCAGCTAGGATACATATCTTCTCATATCCAGTTAATCCAGAGTTTGAAACTGTGACACTACTTTTTTCTCAGGTGTGATCTCGGCTGTGTCTGCTCTGCATGATTCTCCAGACCAACAAATGCCTCCAGGTAGTCCAAGGACAGATCGGTCTTCTGTCACCCAGTGCACAAATGCCCTTCCAGAGGTGAATACATGCTTCTTTCCAATGCATTATTTTCAAATAACTTATTTAAAGCATGTTCTTATTCCTTTAAGTAAGTACTAATACCATATCCCAGGCTTCAATTTGATGCAAAGAAGGCCATTGGAGGTTTACAACAACAAGCTATTGAGAACTCCACTAACTAAAGTTACTTGTATCCTTTAATAGGTCATTAATTCATTGCTTGTTTACTGGAACACAAAAGAAAAATTTGGCTAAACAATATATCCAGTTTATAATGTACTACAAAGCTTATTTCAGTGCTATAGCTTAAAGTTAAGTAAACTTTGCACACATTCAGATTAAAAGCCCACCCTGTAAACCTACAGTTTTACAAAAGAGATGGGTAGCTTAAGTGAAGTTCCTGTTTTCTAGAAATACCAATAGTTACCCATTCAGTAACACTCTGAAGACTCGAGCTTTTCCTGGAAAAGTGTGATTTTTCTTTCTGTTTCTAGAGCCATGGAAACTGGGGCTTTCAGGGACATAGATAAGGTTGTGAAACATGTATAGTCACTGTTGATTTCTGTCTTAATATTTTCTTGGAGAGTATCCTGGTCAAAAGGGCCTCAGTGTTGCAAACGAAGTTATTGATGTTACAGTAGCAGCATGATCTCTTCTATCTTAAGACGTTTAACTTTCTCAACATGGTTTCAAACACAGCTGCTTTAGCACAAGAATGTGTCCTGCAAGAAAGGAAGAAAAGCAACTTGCCTTTTCCCATTTGCATCCACTAGCCAAAGGCAGCAAGTAGTATGTATTATGAGTCTTGGGTTTGTGCAACACCTTCCCCAGTCCAAGGGGATTACCACCCAATCTTATGAAGAGAAAAACTACCACTGAAGTAATACAGCTGCCCTTCACTCTGATCCATAAGCCAGAGCAGAGGAACTGGCTTTACAGCAGTAAAAGGCAACTTCTATTTTGTTGTATCGTGTTAAGGGTTACAGAGCTTGTAACAAGTTCTCGTATTTTACCAGCTCCATCACTCAAGACATCTGAGCAGTTACTGTTTTAAATCCAGAATGTTAATGTAAAAACTTGCTTTGATTACCACAATATGAATGAGATCTAATTCTTCTCTGGTGTTTAAAGAAGTGAGAGCTGCATAAAATTATTGCTCTAAGCTTCTAGAATGTTTAATCCTGCTGCTGTATAATAAGGATCTGCACATTCAGAAATTCAGAACATATTGTGAAGTTTAACTTCTCTTCTAGGTATCCAACACAACTTCCCAGGTTGACAGTGCTGACTGCAGTAAACAAGATGAGCAAACACTACAGCTAGATGAGTCAAATATACTTCCAAACAAGGACAGTGAGAAAACTGAGTCAATATCCATAAGTCAAGATCAAAGTATGTATTGTCATAATAAAAACTGTTACTGATATGAGTGCACAGTTAAAAATGTACATGAACCTGGTTTAAAGAAATAAAATGCTGAGTATTTGTACATGAACCAGTACACAGAATAATGGAGGAGGTGCAGTTTTCCTTTGTTCTTTTTCTTTGTGATTTACAGGTTTTTTTGAAAGAAAAAAAATAAGTGAAATGGATGCTTGGTTCTTTTTCTGTTATAAAACAAATTACTTTTCCGGTTTAAGAACTTAGCTTTCTGACTGTAGTACAAGGCATAAGTAACTCAGCCTTCCAGCAAATCTGAGGGAAATGATGCTCTGATCTGATATACTTTCCTGGCCCTTAAGATGTCTTCTGCTGAAGCTTCATGGAGTTATCTTCACAGGCCACTTTGTGTGTATTTTGAGTTACCATCTCTAGCTCTTGATGATGAGTATCTGACAGTAAAACGTCAGACTGGCTTTTACTATGGAACCAATTAGTTATTACAGGAACACAGGTTCCTTGGAACCTGTGATCCATATAAAAATGCATCAGACCTGCTACATATTTCAAACTAAAGAATTCTAAGCTGGACTGAACATCCCTGCTGACAGCCTGGTGTTACCAGATATGATCACTTAGGTTCCTGCTTTACTCTTTACTCTCTAGACTACATGTATAGGCTTGAACAGGGCAGGGAACAAGCTTCTCAAAACTTACTGAAATTAAAAGGTGCAGCCTCCTCAATGATTAATTATTCTGTCATTGCCACAAAATAGTGTTGGATATGTGAGTTGTATTAAAGCAACTCTAAAAGAGATTAATTCCCAAAAATTCAGTATTTTTTTTAATGGCCTTAATACACCTATCCATACACATACTTGACCCCCTGTGTTTAGACTTCTAGCAGCTGGAGCTGGTACATCAGTTTCATTGATTCAGCTTATGATCTTCACTTACATTTTTGGAGGCTGCCTGAAACTTGATTTTCTGACCTATACACTGCATGACTAACTATTAAGATTCTGGTGTTATCCTAATATGTTTAAAGAATGGGAAAACAAGCAGGAATAAATCAAGCTCACTGTTGTTATAATTGTAGGAAAAAAGCATAGCCAAAGTTTGCTACTTTTAATTGCTAAGGTTAATTTATTTTGGATTGTTTCTATCTTCCCTTTTCCAAGGGACAGTTGTAGAGGAGCTCCCATATTTAATCTGGAAACCATTCAGTAATAAGATCTGTCTTTGAGTAGACCTGAATTCCAGCATTATGCTGCATAGCAGAATTTTTTACATTGTTATGCATCTGTAGTTTTGTCTCTTTCTATAATATGGTGGTGTTTGACTGTTCCTGCAATGATAGGAGCCCCAGCTGCGCTCAGTGCTGCCTTAGCCTTTCCACTGTTAACTCCTGTTGAAAACTGGAAGGGGTACGGGGGAAAATACAAGATTTTGGCTTTCACTTTTTTTTAAAAAGCGCAAAAACTTTGCTAACCTGGAACAGCTTCAGGACATGTGATCTATCGATGGGAAGCACAGAGTGCTCTTTATGCATCTACTTAGAGCAAACCAGGGAAATGTATTTTAGAATTGGATGCTTAGAGCAACTTGTTGAATTCTGTAGAGAATCCCTCTGTCTCGGGCATTTCTGTCAGGTTACCTGTATCTCTGAAACAAGAGTTTGTCATTTTAGCCTTGTGACACCTCTGCTGCTATGGGTGCAGGCTAAGTGTACTACTGAATTCAGTGGTGGCTTGATCAGAAGTTTAGCTTATGAAATTCAAACCTGTAAGCTTCCCTCCACATTAAGAAGCAGCACTCTGTGAAGGCTGGTAGCTCTAAAATGTCTGCTTTCAAGAACATGGCTGGAAATACTTTTGGCACAGCCCAATATTCATATGTTATATCTAGAGCTTTAAGACAGATATAACTATAAATTTTAATTCACTTTCAGGTAGATCTTCTTAGTATCTTCTGGTATAACAGATGGACCAATTTGATCTTAGCAATGGGGTTAGACACTTTCCTATCCTTTGTGTAAAAAAACCAACAACTTTCTTGTTAAATGTTTACTTACAAATAAATACTGAAACATCTCAAACTGCAGCAGAGGATCATTGCTGAGTGACCTAACATACCTATGTTGTTTATATCTGTTGCTAAAATCGTGGGTTTTTTTAGAGTACACTCAGATTTTCATCCCAGAAGCTCTTTAGAAAGGGAATATAACAAAGTAATACATCAGATTTTTTAAAACCCTGCTTTACAATGGCTTTTGTTAACTGTTCCTAGTATTAAACAAGTCTATTTTCAGGCTTACTGTAAGGACTGTAGGAAATTGCATCTGTTCCTGAACTTAAGTTTTTTTAAGTCTTAAAATATTCAGGGAAAGTGTTTTTCACACAAAATAATATGGATCTTCTACAGTAACACAGAATATAAAAACTGCTAATCTGAAGTTGGCATTGTCAAAATAGCACTTCTACTTTGCCTGTGAAAATGTTGAGGTATTTTTCCCCTCACAAGTAACAAAGAGCTAACAGCATGAAGTATTTGTACATCCCAGAGGCTACTGGAAATGTGATGTCTGGCCCTTCCTGGCTGACCTATTTGCCTTTTTTTTTTTTTTTACGAAGTAAACAGACTGGAGAGCTTTTAAGCCAAATGAATTTACATGATGAATGAGGTACTTCTAAACAATGCTGGAATCAAAATGGAAGAGGGCTGGATGGGGAGAGGACAGGTGGTGAGCAACTAGCAAGGTGCTGTGTTGAGACCTTCTGACCAAAATTTCTGGGCATCGTGCTTGGACCTCTCCTGGAATTAACAAAACATTAATCTCATCTGTATTTGAGCTTAACCATTCCTTTATCTGTCCCAAACTGGAGGAAGTGTTCCAGTTAAGCCTGGGAAATGTTTGGGAGTATTTCTGTCATTTTAAACCAAATAATAATGAGAAAAAAAATTCTAGTGTAAATTCTTAAGTGAATTCCTAGGATGACTGGATTATTATCACTTAAATTTGAGGAAACATAGGTTATAAAATGAACAAGACTGAAAAATATGTTTTGTTCTTCCAGCAGGTCATTGTACACCTAGTGACGAACCTAATGGCAAAAACACAGTGGAATCAAAATCCAAAATTCTACAAAGAAATGTAAGTGCTACTCAAGTTCTATCTGAGGAGAAGAGCTTGAATATAATTAGTAGGATCAATAATTCCTTGTCCTGGGATCTTTTCTGGAGATCTAGTATTTTATAATTCAAATAACTTACATCTCATAAGTCTTTGGTATTGTTATAGACTATATTGATTTGTCTCATTTCTAGCACAAAAAAAACCAATCAAACAAAATCTATAGGCTCTGATAATTTCAGAAGGTAAAAATAACATATCAAAATGGTAATTAAAATTATAGTTTATTTCATCTAGATTTAAATATTAAACTATTAGTGTTCCTTGATCTATTTCTAATATTCAAGCTATTAATGTGCTTTTCCTTGCTGGTCCAGTAACATAAGTAACAGTAGTGTGAAATATGGCTATGGGTACTGTTGAAAAAGCTTTTCTGAAACAGGATGAAACACTTCTAATGACATTAATACAATCGAAAGATAATCTGAAAGTTTTCATGAAATCTAAGCAAAATATTTCCTAGCATATAATCAGTTATCTTAAATGGAGGAACAGAGGAATTTTCTTTGTTATTTAAAATCTCCCATGGTAATCAATTATTTGAAAGAAATTAAAATTACTAGTCTAAATAATTGTGTTAGCCTCTGGGCCTAAAAGGTTTATATGTAGCCTGTTGCATTAAAATATTCCTACAGTTCTTCTTTAGGCACTGAAAACTAGACAATAAATTATTGTTTCAATTACAAAAGTAAGTATTTGTTTCATAATATGTGACCTACTAGAAGCAGTATTTCTTCAGCATACAGATTTTATAGTGTTTTACACTGTGAAGAAAGGCTACTAGAGGTTGGAAGGAAGAAAACATGGGTATTTAAAGCAAACAAAACCCACAAGCCATATAGAAAACTATTGTTACAAAAGGATTACGTAGAGAAATGAGATGGTTGTTTGCCATATTACTATATTGTCAATGGACCTTGTATAAGCTGAGTCTTGTGAATTCACATTTTCTGGAATTAAAAAATGGAGATGTGGATGTAAAGGATTGAGTAAGAATAGCTACAAATGCTAATGATTTTAGCACATTGCTAAAGAATGTCAAAGTTGATGTGAAAGCATATTGAAGTTTGCTTAGATTGCTGTATTTGTATTAATATTATCCAAAAGTAAGGATATTTTGTTGCAGATCTTCCCAAACAGGTACAGTCAAAACAATTGTGCTAATGTAAGAACTAAGCAGATAATAGTTGTATTTTTGCCTCTGCCATGTTTTTCTTATAACTTCAGGACACAAGATGTAAGAATATAGATTCCTGGGTGAGTTTATGTAAATCAATTACACGTCCAGCTCCAATAAAAGTATCTGCTGAGAGCTTCAAAGAGTTCAGGGAAGCTGCAATAAAGAAAAGGAGTGAGGAAGCCAAGAGAGAACTGCAGAAAATTACTGAAGGAAAAGAGAGGTTTGTAACCATGTATGGTTTGTTTTAGTTTTTGTTTTGGTTTATTTTTAAATTGTACCGTACTGGAACCAGGGATGAATGGTTTGGATTAGGTAAGTGAGAGAGATTACCATGTGAGAGAGATTGCAGCTGCCTCCATGTGATTGTGGGAACTGTAAGCACAACTGCACTTCCAAAATCACAAACTGGATTTCTTGTTCTCTTGTAAATGAGCAGTAGCCAGGGCAATTCCAGTCTTACTGCTATCCTAAGAGGATAATCAAGTCTTCAAGAATTTGGTGTTAACATAGCTAAAGGAATCCCAGTGTGCACCACTTTAGGCAGCAGAATTCTCTGCATTTCTGTAGGGAAACATACTCAAGAAAGCTACTGCTGTAGCATCTTCCCTAGTTGTCTGCAGCTACTGTTTTAGTGTGTGCCCACATACCTACCCCGGTCTGAGGTCTATTATTATGCTGAGTGGGATAAGTGACTGCCTACTAATTACTGCATTGCAGTAATATCTTAGATTGGTGTTTGCCATCTTTTTTAAATTCTACCTTATGTAATATTTCCCTCTTCAGTAGTCTTAACTTTTCCTTATCTGTTTGACCCTGTGAAACACTAGCCTGAGCTAGTTCTTAAATTCTTCTGCTCCTCCATGTCACTGGCTGTATGAGAATAGGTCACTTGTTCAGTGTGTATTATTTTAATAAACAGAGCATTTGTGAGACTCATGAGTACACTCCCTGTTCAAAATGTGTAGTGAACAGCCCAGGCAGTTTCAGCTGCTGCAGGTTTCCACATGGAAGAATCTGGACATGTACCTCATGTAGCTCTATCAAATAAGGTACTACAGATGTTTGCCTGAAGTTAGGGAAATATAACTCAAATAACTAGTTGAAGAGGAAATAGGTAGAAGCAAAACATCATGGGTAAAAAAAATAAAATAAATGTGTGTATATGTCCATCACGGTGCATGTAAGCTTTGTCTAGAATATATGTAAATTCTGTGTGCATATAGATTGAAAATGGAACACAGGAAACATCCTAATACAGCCCAACAATTGTGTGCACATACCTCTTACAAAGGGAGATTACTATGAACCAACAGGTAAATCAGAACCACAGTTTGAGAGCTATGTGCTAATTTAAGCTCTTTGCAAAATTCTCTTCAAGTGCAAAGGCTTGTTGTAAAGAAGAAAAAACTTCTACACTGATCTCTTCTGCTTTCTTTAAAGTGGCCATGAAGGCACAGGTCTGGGTGCCATGGCAGCAGCCGCCTGCGAGCCCCAGAAAGAGCAGAACAAACTGCCTGAAGCTCAAGAACCTACTCCTGTTCAAGACCATAACTTGGCTAGAAAAATGGAACAAGAACGCAGGAGGACAGAAGCAGTAAGTTGCTGACTCTTGCCAGCTGTTTGTTTTTTTTTTCAACTTGAGTAGGGCATAAAAATGTTAGCTCATGTCCTTGCTTTAAAGGGCCTGACTGAAAACAGCAGAACTATCCTGAAGAGTTAGTCCAGAAAATGAAATGGGAAATTCAAAGTAGGTCTTCAAGTGGTGGAATATTAAAAGCTGTCTGTTGATACTATTGCTCCCATAAGTTTAGAATAATTGCACGGTAAAATGAAATTTTAAAGGGGAGTCCCTGCCTTTTGAATAACCTCAAACTTTGAGTCTTGCAAGGTATCTGTCCTCTTTAGTATATTCCATGTCAATGAAGTGCTAATCATACTGTTGTGGTCTGCAACATGAAAACTGAGCCTTTTGAATCATAATATTGTACAAAGGAATGTAAGAACTGCAGTGTGAGATCATGCTACTGAGGCTTTCATCCTATTCAACTTTTTTCAGTGAGAACTTCAACATTCACACTCAAACTTGTAATAATGGAGGAAACACACTTTTTAGGAAGAAGCTTTGTAGCTTTTTCTTTAATCTTTACTACTGTGAGGGTCAAATATTTAATAATTAATGTTCAGCTATTCTGAAAATACATTAATTTGCTTTCTTGCAGATGTCTTGGACAATTGATATATATCAGCAGAGTGACATTATGGCAGCTTTTGAAGAATATCTTCAGTAAAGCTGTAGCTAAGATAGAAAAGACTTCAAAACTACCGCAAATTTTGTAGCTCTGAAATTGTACTAGTTTAAAGCTCAACATTAAGACCACTTTAAAGAGCAAGTAAGCTTGTCTAAAATGCTTTATATTAAAAGCTTGTTCATTGACACTTGTGTGCCCACATACCTATCCCGGTCCTTTTTGCTGCTTGTTTACAGTATGTGTAATCTGCTACACAGTGGAGTGTTCTTTTGATTACAGTTTTATAAATTGTACATATAAGAGAAAATAGATTCTTGACTTTTTCTCATTTTTTTATTTTTTTTTTTCAGAAACACTTGAGAATCTGTTATATTGTACATAGCCAGATTCCTATGTTTGACTGTATTGTCATAGCATTCTAAATATGTAACTATAGAAACTACTTTAAACCAAGGTCTTGTCAATTACTGATTGCTATTAAAATGATCACTTTACTGTAACACACACAGAATCTGGGCTGTGACAAAAAGCCTCTAACACAATAGATTCTAAAAGGTTTGTAATGTTGTTTGTAATTGTGAAAAAAGTTTCCTGGAACACTGACGTTTCAGCCACAAATCTTGCATACTTGCATGCTTTTAAGGCCCAGACATGTTGATCTTCTGTTTAATGTGCTTATTTTAATATAACACTTGGATAAGGGTGCAAGCAAGTTTGTCAAATTGTTCTGGTTCTTCACAGAAAGAAATTATCTAAAACATCCTACTTCTGGCTCCAGTTTGAAAGGCTTTCTGATTAATACAAGTTTTTTATTAAAGTTGGGATACTTGTCTGAAGTAGAACTTAGCATGTAAAAAACCAACCTTCTTGTTGATAACATATAACTATCTCAAATTAAGTACAGGAGTAATACAACATTGTGTTATAGAATTAATACCAAAACACAATGTGTATTACAGAAATGTTGGGTGGAAGGGACCCCCTTGAGATTTAGTTGTGGCCTCCAAACCCTTTTCATCATGCTACCTTATCAGTAAAAGAATTCAAGCATGCACCCCCAAGAAATACATATTTATTAATTTAAAAAGTATATACATGTTCAACTGTACTAATATGTACGTTATTAAAAATACACAAAAATAGAAATTAAGAGTATTTTGATCATGTTTATTTATTTCTGTTTGCTATGTGTTTTGTTTTGTAATTTTTTTAAAAAATTGGTTTGTATTAAATATTTTCTTCCCATACTCCACTCTGGAGGCCAGTGATTTAGTTGAACCTCCCCCTCAAAACTTCCTCTTTGGAGACCTCCCGTCTGTCAAGTTCCCAGATCACAGTTGGAAGATAAGGTAACACTGCCAGTGCTGTGGTGATGGTCTGCTACAGACCACCCCACTAAGTAAACTAAGTGGACAAGACCTTCTTGAATAACTGAATTTTCAGATAAAGGAAATAAACTGCATCTAAATTAACAAATTACAGCTAAAGTTTGCCTTAAAGTGGTAGCCTAGTCTTTCAGGTAGCAGGCTGATGAGCTAGTGCTAGCTCCAAAATACTATTCTGTACTAAAATACTGTTCTGTATCTTTTACCTCTGCCATTGCTGGAATGGTAGTATTCAATTAAGTAGTAGAAACAGTGCATTGACAAATCTTCAGACTGGGAAATCACCCTTTGAAATGTCATGGGAAGTCCTCTTACCTGGATGCAGGCTCAAATGTACACTGCTTAGAAGATTTGAGTACCTGGCTAGGAAGAGTATTTAGGGTGAAAGATAGTTCATAATGTCAAGTGGTGCTCTTCATCCATTCTATATAACCCCCTGTACATTGCTAACGGTATGAACTGGTACTCTTCCCCTTCCAAAACTAATTCCAGCTTCCATGATTCTATATTGTCACGCTGACTTACAGCCACAACGTCAGTGCTGTTAATGCTAATCTGATAAACCCTTTCTTGGCAACCTACAAGCCAGCTAAGGAGGATAATCAGTTCCTACCTCTAGAGACAAGGCTGGGTTCAGAGAAAGGGAGATGGCCTCCATACATAAGTGAGTAGCAAGCCTATACTGATTGTGTTTGCCCACAGCTGTCACCACACTCAAGCAGAAATACCACTTTTGTAGATACAGACTGCAAACAAAATGCTGCTTTAAAGGACTAAGTATTGTTAGCTACTTAACACAGTAACTTAGCACATAGTTAAAATGTGTACTAAATTCTGTTATGCCATTAAGTTACCTTCCTCATTTGTGAAAACAGCTGCACCAATGTGTAATTTTCATACCTTCATAGATTGCACATCTAAATGAAGGTTAAGATAGTTAAAAGCCTTAAAAAGCTCCTCTGTCACCAATAAACAGAATGAGAATTTTTTAACTTTTATTTATCAACTATGAGTTGGTCAGGCTGGAGGTAGAGTCAATGACATGCAAAGTTGTCCTCTTTTGTCTCTCAGAGAAATGGTATTAGTTGAACTGACAAAAGATAGACAGATGGCACCTCATGGAGGTCAAAGCACGTAAGACAATTTGCCCTGGGGATGGTTTGTCTTGGCACTCATTACAACCATAATTTAAAGAAGAAGATGAGAAAATGAAATTACAAGGATGACAGAAAAGTAATTGTTGGGGTTCTCAGTTTTTCTTGTTCATATTTTCTTATTCATAGTTGCCATGAGATAGACAAAAGATTCTAAGCTTTCTTCTTTAAGGAAGGTATTTGCTTTGTATCGGGACCAGTGCTGCTTAACATCTTTGTTGGAGACATGGACAGTGGGATTGAATGTATCCTCAGCAAGTTTGCTGATGATACCAAGCTGTGTGGAGTAGTTGACACCCTAGATGGAAGGGCTGCCATCCAGAGGGACCCTGACAGGCTGGAGACATGGGCCAAGGCCAAGTGCAAGGTCCTTCACCTGTGTCGTGCAACCCCAGGCACAAGTACAGGCTGGGGGGAGAATGGCTGGAGAGCAGTCCTGTGGAGAAGGACTTGGGGGTGGTAGTTGATGAGAAGGTTGACTTGAGCCACCAATGTGAGTTGGAGCCCAGAGAGCAACTGCCTCCTGGGCTGCATCAAAAGAAGTGTGGCCAGCAGGGCCAGGGAGGTGATTCTGCCCCTCTACTCTGCTATGGTGAGACCCCACCTGGAGTACTGTTTACATCTCTGGAGCCCTCAGCACAGGGAAGACATGGAGCTGTTGGAGTGGGTCCAGAGAAGGGTCACAAAGGTGATCAAAGGGCTGGAGCACCTCTACTATGAAGACAGGATGAGAGAGTTGGGGCTGTTCAGCCTGGAGAAGAGAAGGCTCTAGGGAGACCTCAAAGCAGCCTTCCAGTGCCTGAAGGGGGCCTACAGGAAAGCTAGGGAGGGGCTTTTCACCAGAGAGGGTAGTGATAGGACAAGGGTAATGGTTTCAATCTGAAAGAAGGTGGATTTAAGTTAGACATTAGGAAGAAATTCTTCACCATGAGGGTAGTAAGGTGCTAGAATACGTTGTCTAGGGAGGGTATGGAAGGTGTTTGGAGGTGTTTAAGGCCAGGTTGGATGAGGCTTTGCAACCTGGTCTAGTGTGAGGTGTCCCTCCTCATAGCAGGGAGGTTGGAACCTGATGATCTTTAAGGTCCCTTCCAACCTTAATGATTCTATGATTCTATGATAAAGAAACAGTTCCTTAGTAAAAGAGGAATTCTACTGTGTCCTTGGCAAACAGAACAGCTAAGATAGTGCAGCTGGAGATTCCCAGAAACACTAAGCCAGGGTGTGCAGCAATATCATGCAAAAACCACTCAGAACTGCTAGGTCCCCAGCACTACCATCTTCTCAGCTCTGATACTGGATCCATACCTGACATCAGAAGTTGATATAACTGAAGTCCGTAGGCTATTGCAAAAGGCTTGTATTATTTAGAAGCTTGACATAAAACTACCTAGGTGGTTAGTGATGTATGTACCATAAATAGACTTAGTTTTATTCTTGTGATAAAACTAGCTCTACAGTTGGTACAAGAAATATGACACAGCCTGGCCAAATACCTGCTTATAATGAGGCACATCATGGTTCTATTCACAATCCTTTGTGTATTCCATATGGCTTCTATCACTCTGTGAATGCTGTGCCAAACTTATTGCTGGGCTTCCATCAACCTTTCTTAGAACTAACTGGAAGTTGTTGGTCAACTCCAAGATTTCCAGTCTTGGTTTTCCAATTTTTCTGAGGAGATGCTTTCTACCAATTCATTCTGATTGATTACTGGTTTATTACGGAATTAGATGACAACTATGATACAAACAACAACATTGGTTTCTTTGCTCCTGCCAAACTTTCTAACTTATCTAACTGGGTCACTGGTTTACTGAGGTGCACTTCAGCAAAAATCCTGCTGCAGCAGGATGTTGAGAAGCTGGGAAGGATTCCTCCCTACAAAAAAAGGTTATTAACATCAAGTCTGATGTATAAAAAATTAGCTATATGCTAATCCTAGGGCTGGTGGTATGAGTAATCTGTGCACGAACGGAAGGCTCAGGCTTGGTAGGCATGATTCATATAATCCTACTGGAGTCTGCAGAGGTTAGTGTCTTAACTGAATCATCAGCTGCTGATGTCATTCCTTCTCTTCTTGCCCAAGAGCAGGAAGGAGCCTTAAACAGCCCAGCACCTTTTCCCCTAGCAGCCTAACACAGCTCTTGACCTTAAGTTTGTAGGGCTCACATTGAGACAATGAGCAGCAGTCATGGACACACAATTCAGTATTGTCAGCTGATGTGGGTTGTTTATATGTCATTTGTGTTATTGGCAAGAAGAACCTACATAGCTTTTTATACTTACTTGAAGGTGTATTCTTTAGTAGTTTAAAAAAATTCAGGTAATGGTTTTGTGTCTTATTTAAACTTTTAAATACACCAAAAATGCAATCATGGCCAATTCTTTAAAGCATACTTTTCTGCTGCTTAAGTTTTTAACTGGATATTTTTAAAAATCAGAAATTTTAACTGGTTAAAATCAGCATTAATTCTGTCATTGCCTTCAGTGGGACCAGGATTCAACATCAGTGTCTATATTTGTATGTCTGAATTTAGAACAGAAGTAGGAGAAAGCATTTGGTATGTTACAGACAAAAATTGCCTACAAGCTGTGTTCCATGCACAGTGAAAAAAGATACATATTCCATCTGTATATATGCCTATCGAATTTGTGGGTTTTTTTTAATAGCTCCTTAAATTACATATCTTAGAGTTAATAGATGCATGGTGTCTTTTACCAGCTTCTACTTGCACTGCTGGACAAATAAAAGTAAGTTTCTTGGAGGTTCTAATCCTCCAAACTCACCTGGATCAATAAGAAATTCTGGTCTTCATCAAATTCAAAGCAAATTTGGCAAAATCCTCCTCCCAAAAAGGCAGGCAGTTGCACACAGGCCTACACTATCAGCAGTGACTCTCATGTGACCTGTGCAAGTCTCTAGCCCACCTGCACCCTCTGGTCTGAGCAGCAGGGGTTCTAGATCAAGGTGTAAAAGTGAGCGGGCTCTGCAGCAACTTGGATCAGGAGCTGTCAGGATTTAACCTCCAAGCTCAGTCAGCAACTATTATATCCACATTCTGTTATATCCTGGAACTAATTAACTGTAATTTTTCAAAACTTGCATTTTTACAGCCATAAAACATGTAAAACCAATTACTTAATGCAGTTATGCTTTTTTTTTTTACACTTTTGGATTATATTAACCATTCTAAATTACCCTTTACCGTGTGTAGCTGATCAGTACTGACCAGCACCCTTCCTATCCCAGCATCTGTGGCTTCCTGCCTGACTCTGTGACTCCTGGGCTTGTGCACACAGCAACTTACAACTAATGGTTGTTCAGTTTCTAAAGTCAGCCTTAGGCAGCTGAGATCTCCATACCAAACTAACTCTTGGAATAGTAATGATGATCTAACTTCCCCTTCTAGCAAATTTCTCAGAGTAAGTTGATTTAAAAAAATTATAAATGTTGGTGTCTGAGCTCAAAAATTGTATATTTTTAAGAAACATTCATAGGAATAGCATGTAGTAAGTAAAACTGCAATGCATTTACAAAATCACCTTTAAATGGGTAACAGTGAGGCAGCAGTGAGTGTAGAGCCTTGTACAGCCACACACCTACACGCTTCCTTTCACACCTCACTGGGGCAGGTGCGACCAAGTACGTGACCAGAGAAGCAAACCTTGGCCTCCGAGGAGCTCTGCAGGCGCTGCCGCCGAGCCTGTCCCGCCTGCCCCACGCGCACTTTTCGCGGTGACATTTCCAGTTAGTTTCGGTGTATTTGGCAGTTCTGCCAGGGAGCGCAGCTGACAGCCCCGCTCCATTGCTCCAGGGACCGCTGCTTCTCACTTCACTACGAAATAATCTGGGGAAGGAGTCCCGGGGGGCCGGGCGGGTGGCCGGGCGGGGGGCCGCCCCCCTTGCCCGCAGCGCCGTCGCCCCCCGAGCGCT
>NW_009970724.1:8348798-8365947 GCF_000747805.2 Chaetura pelagica
CGGGCGAGGCGCTCCCCGGCCCCGGGTGTCCCGGGTGCGTCCCCCGGCGCTCCCCGTGCCCTCTGCCGGGCCCTCCCTGGTATTTAGGGTTTGCCCAGTCGCACCTGGGAGCCCCTGTCGTGCATCAGGGTCGCAGGGAAAACGCAGAGTTAAAAGGTAAGTCCTGCCTCTAAGGTTGTACCGTTAAATTCCCCAAGTCAATTTTTATACTTCTCTCAGATCTCTCTACCTGTGATGTGCCCCTCCACCAGATCCTCTAAGTGAAGTTGCCTTGCCTTGCTTTCTTTTGTAGCTATCGGTAAGAAAAAAATGTGCTGCAAATTCTATCGAGTGTTACTTTTAATAAAATGAGCACAAGGATCTGAGTTCTCAGGGATCTGTGCAGATGATTTTGTGCCAAGCAGTACTAAAATAAATGACTGAGCCTCCTGGTTTCACATTATTTGCTTGGGGGTTTTTCTACCATTAGGAGGCATGTGAGTGCTTCTTTACTTATATGCCACTTTTTTTTCCTATAGCACCAAGTACTAGATGAATGGGTTGCTAGGGAAGAGAGGGATGTGACAGTAATAAGAGAGCATTTGGGGGCAAATCAAATAGCTGTCAATATGACAGCATGTCACTCATTTCAGGAACTATTAAACCCTCTTGCTGTTGGGTAACAGCAGGCTAACGTGTTACTTTCTGAGCACATGTACAGATCTGTAGAGATTTCGACAAAAAATAAAAATAAATATAAAAAAACCCAACAAACAAAAAACCACTGTGTTTCAGAAAACGTGTCAACACTCTGTGTCTGTTGTGGGGGGCAGAAAAAAGGGAACTGAAAGAGCAACTGAAATTGTAGAGGATGGGCTTAGTTTGGGGCATGTGATATTTAAACTGCTGCTGTACAAGTGGTGACTGAATTTGTGTGAGTAAAGGGCATATCCTTAAAAGCAATAAATAGATTAAAATAAAAACATTGAAGGTAAAACCCTAGAGGACACTAAAGGAAAGAAGCAGGATGGACTCACTAAACTGAGAAGAGAAACTGTGAAAGATAACAAACCTTCTTTTAAAATATAAATGGATCATAGGCAGAGCAATATGGGGAATGGTAAAATGATGTAATGGTCCTAAAATTTACTTGGAAGAGATCATTAAGTACTTAGAAATGTAGAGTTACTTTTACCCCTAGGGACTTCATTGGCATCCCAGAGAAGTATCAGGGTAACTTTGGCCAGAACTGAACAGAAGTCCCAGTTATATCCATAGTGAGTATAAAAAAACCCAGATGTTCCTTTTGCAGAGCCCCTTCAAGAATCAAGACATACATTAATGGTTTTATAGTTATTTAGTGACTGAGCAGTGGCAAGGTAGCTCAGAGAATTTCAAGCATCTCTGGCAAGAAAAACTTTTTGTATGCATTTGTGATACTTGGCATGATATAAGCTCTTGATGTACAGCAAAGGCATGGGGGGTTTTCTTCCCTTTTTAAAATACCAGAGGCAGTGCAGACTCTGACATTTGTTCAGGAGCTCTACAGCCTTTCTTCCTGCAGTTTCCTTCACATGACTGCTAAACAGCAGATTGCATTTTGTGAGCTACCTCTTTCCCAACTTCTGTATCCACTTCTGTGCCAGATTAAGTAAACCCTCTGGGTGGAAATTTCAGCTTATTTAAATTGTACTGGGTTTGACCTTGAGTTAGTGAAAACTTGTGTACATCCATTCATTGCAATGGCACTTCAACTTTCAGCCTCTGCATTGCTAAAAATAAGTAACTTGTCTGCTGGTAATTCAAATAAGACCCATTTTCTTAAGAGGTGCATCAGAAATAGTGACTATACATAGGGGGGAAAGATGATCACATGAAGACTTTCTTTTCTGAAGTGAGTCTGAAACCTTGTACAACAAAAACAAGGAAGAGCCACTTGCTTGCTAGTTACTTTTGATTACTTTTGGTTTTTAAGAATCCATGCAGTCCTTTATTGTGCCAGAATGCAACATGATGGTTTTAAATAGTTGGATAATCTTACAAACTAACTGAAAGTGCATTTAAAGCATACAAAGTCTTTCCATAAAGCCTGTGACTGGTGCCCATGTGAAAGCAAGGTGTTAGCTTCCACAGTAATCTGCATTTCCTAGTCACCATGCCTGGCAGTGCCCTTTTCCAGAAGGGTTACTGTGCTCATGGCAGAACTGGCACATAGTCAACATACCCTGACATTATTAAAGATGGTCCTCCCTGGAAGAAGCTGTGGCAGCCAGAGTGTGGGATACTCCACATTGCCAAGGTGTAGCAATGACTTCAGCTTCAAGAACTGACAAGTTGGTATTTTTTTTTCAGGAGTAATAATACATTGTTTCTTAGAATATTGTCTGAAATCATATTCATTCTCAAATCCCTGTATAGCAGTTCTGTACAGCAATAAAAACATACTTTTTCTTTTGTTTTAGGATTCTGGGTTAAGATTCCACTATGTGGCTGCTGGAGAAAGGGGTAAACCACTCATGCTGCTGCTTCATGGCTTTCCAGAATTCTGGTAAAACTCCCTATGCGCTTTTCTTGTGTAAAAGAGGCCACTTAAGACACCCAAGAGTGATCATCTCAGCTGAAGTATACCCAATGTGGTCTGGTTTATGTATCTATGAGTACTAACTAATGGCATGATGTTTTATTAGGGAACAAACCATTGAAACTTTTTGAACTGCAGCATCTACAAAAAATTCCTGCAGGCTGACACAAGCCAACCATCTTTTTTTGCACTGTCAACCCACTTTTCTGCAAGTATGTACACTTTTCTTCAAACTTTGGGAAGGAACTGCTCATTTTTAATTTATTTCCTATTTGGATAAAGTTTGTACTAATATGGCTAAAGTTATTAATTATAGCAGAGGATCCACTATATGTTAAGTGCAATATGGATTGCTTCCTTATGTTAAAAAAACTATACAGTAATTTTTAACTGAGGAAGGGAAAGAAGAACTAGGAGTTCTATAGGCTATTGTGCATCCTAATTTCAGAATGCTACTCAGGGAAAAAGGTTCTATTATTAGCTAATCATAAGATGAATGATGAATCAAACCCAAACCTAAATGTTTGTTTATAACAATGAAAAGCAGTCATGTGTCTAATGATTTAAGCAAATTGCCCGGGCTGTCATTGCCAGGTTTAACTAGCGAAGCATGGCTTACAGAACTTGCACCGAAAATTAATAAGGAAATAGGGGAACTGACAATGCCAGTAATTCAGCAAGTTAAACAGTCCTTTTCCTTTCTAAACCCAGATAGGGAGCTAGGCTCCACTGATGGAACTGTGATCTTTCAAGCTGGAATACCATGATAAATTGAGCCAGGTAAACCAGAGGTCAGTTCTTTTCCCTTAGCAATTTCCTAGATACTAATGGTGATGGTAGAGGACGATGGTAGAAAGTCATATTTATTTCAAGATAGATTTTCAAAGAAGTAGATTGTTCTAATAATAAATGGCTATCTAAAAGGAATAAAACTGTAAATTTTCATTAAAAATACAGATAGATTGGGGGAGTTTGCATGTTCTATGCAAACATTATGCATATCTTGCATCATGAATATTCTAACACAGTAAGACAGCTGAGACTAAAGCTAACTTCACCTACAATTATAATAATACAGCAAAATTCAGCATTTATATACATATTCTAATGAGATCTAGTATATTATTTTCAAAAAGCAGAAAGCCATTCTTACAGTTTAGAATGGTAAGTCATGCTTTAAGTGACAGTTAATATGTTTTATTCTCTGACCATTCAAAAGGTGTAAATAAGAAACTGTTACATAGGTCACTGGGACCACCAATAGCATAATTTCTATAACTGTTTTTAAAAAGAATATATCCCAATATTCTGCAGAATAGTTGCACTACCAATACTGATGTTGGTTTGTTAATTCAGTCTGTGAGGAATTTTTAAAGCAAGAATAGAGATTGTTCTAAGAGCACAAGATAAAATAATCACAATGTAAGAGACATTTAAAGCTGCATCAAGGTTGTATCTGTTGGCTAGCAAAAAAAAACCCAAAATGGATATGAGTCACAGATACAATTCTTAATTCTTATAGATCCTCTGCCTTTTTCTGCCTCAAAGTACTAAATAGGACAACGGCAACTATACAAGGCTGACCTTAGTGAGTGAGAATTTCTGAAGGTGAAAGATCACTTAATAAAAGGACCCAGAGCCATTAACTGCTTTAGATGCATAAGAACTTGAAGGTCAATACCAATGTTGTGCAAAGACAATAACAATATATTTGTAATTGGGCATAATGTGTTGAGACAGCTGGGTACCTACAAGACACGTTGTGAGCTGCTAAATTTTGTACAAGCTGCCTTTCAGAAATAATGTGATGAGAAAATCACAAAATATTTTCAGCATTTGACCTTTTCAACATGAAAGCATTCACCAACATACCCAGATTCTGCTTGCACAACAGTTACATTTCATATGTGGTAAAAGGATTTCTTTGAATATAAAATGTTCCCATTTGGTAGGTCAGACATTTGGTGATTGTCAGTTGTGAAAACAGAAGATGAGGATAGCAAGCAGACATTTTCTGAGAACTAAAATAGTTTGTTTATTTATTTATTTATGGGGCTTGTTGTTTCTTCTTACTGAAGTATATAGGATAGCTACAGCAGTTGCCATGGCAAATTCAGCTTCCAAGTCATTGTATAAAATTTCCTTCCTGAATATCTCAGCTAAATCTTGTCTTTGCACTATATGGCACTGCAATTAAAAGGTTCTGACTGTTCTGTTTATATGAATACATGTTGCTGTAATGAATTAGTGTTACTGTAATATTATTTACATTAAAAGTCCCTAGTGGGCTGGAGGCAAAGCTAAAATGGAAGAACAAACAGTCTGATACCCTGTTTGAATTAAAGTAGAATTCTGTGCCTCAATCTTACTATTGCTGATCATCCAAATGTTATTTATGGTTTATATGAGATTACTGAAACAAGAAGCAGAAGTCAAAGCTAGATCTCAGCAAAAGGGATGCAGCCATTTTTACACATGCCCAGAAGGATCATGTTTTTTTGTGTAGAAGAGACCATGCCTGTCTCGGTACTCGCTATTCTGAAATTCATTTGGTTCTTGCAGAATGAGGTCCACCATTTGCTTTCTGCTTCATAACACAACGTTCTATTACAGAATGAGGAACAGCTCAGGCCTTTGTCTGAGTTCTTAATTTTACATGTCTTTTAAGGTGTGTAACGTTATCATTCCTTTCCATACCTTCTGTAGTACCAGCTATTTTGTTCTGGAACAATTTAGGTAGTACAGATACAGATTAGAGTGTACATAATATAAATCGTATAAACTTCACGTAGTTAGTTTGTTATCCATCGTATTTCTTTCTTTGGTTTATTTAATGTATGAGTTATCTGACATTTCGATAAAGAAAGGAAAGGAAAGGAAAGGAAAGGGAAGGAAAGGAAAGGAAAGGAAAGGAAAGGAAAGGAAAGGAAAGGAAAGGAAAGGAAAGGAAAGGAAAGGAAAGGAAAGGAAAGGAAAGGAAAGGAAAGGAAAGGAAAGGAAAGGAAAGGAAAGGAAAGGAAAGGAAAGGAAAGGAAAGGAAAGGAAAGGAAAGGAAAGGAAAGGAAAGGAAAGGAAAGGAAAGGAAAGGAAAGGAAAGGAAAGGAAAGGAAAGGAAAGGAAAGGAAAGGAAAGGAAAGGAAAGGAAAGGAAAGGAAAGGAAAGGAAAGGAAAGGAAAGGAAAGGAAAGGAAAGGAAAGGAAAGGAAAGGAAAGGAAAGGAAAGGAAAGGAAAGGAAAGGAAAGGAAAGGAAAGGAAAGGAAAGGAAAGGAAAGGAAAGGAAAGGACTTTACTCCATCGAAATGTGTGTGAGCAACTCAGAGAGAAAGCTTTTCAGGCCTTACTTTTTTATGATAGCTACAGCTCCAAGGATAAAACAGAACAGTCCTCTGTATGCTCTGGTTTATGCCTGCTTCCTTTGCAGCTAAGGGACCATGCTAAACTCCAGGAACTGTTGAACATCCAGGCTCTGGCCATGGTCCCTGGCAGTTGCAGGAGCAAAATACTACTATAGCCACAAGTGACCATCAAAGTACCACATAAAGAAAAAAGAAATCTCATTGCAAACAAAGCCATGCTAGTTTACCATCAGCTATTTGAGACCAAAAGCATTTACTTCATTTTGAGATCATACTGCTTGACCTTATAACACCAACTTTTTTTCCCCTGTTAGGTATTCTTGGCGCCATCAATTGCGGGAATTTAAAAGCGAATATCGAGTGGTGGCTCTGGATTTGAGAGGTTATGGAGAAACAGATGCTCCTTCTCACAAAGAAAATTACAAGTTAGATTGCCTGATAACAGATATAAAGGATATTTTGGAATCTCTAGGTGCGTTGGTAGAAGACAAACTACTCAGCTTATAGGTTATTTGATTTTCTGGCAAAAAGCCTGTAAAGGTTGAGCACTGATTTTTTTTAAACTGCATTCTCTTTAATATTTATACACATTACAGATGTGTGTAGATATAAAGCTAAGGATACTCCTATTTTATGGACTATTATCAATATTCATGACAAAGGTTTGTTTTCTAATTATGATGTGTATGTCAGTATAAAAATATGTAAAGATCATTTTTTCCATCATTAGTTTTAAAAAAAAATCTTCACAGTCTACTGGATCTTTTTCCCTAAGAAGGGCTTCACTTACTCCCAACCATGGCACTTAATAGATAATGTTATGAATTAGAGTCTAATAGCACTTGTGGACCAACTAATTTTAATCAGGTGACATTTTTCTTGCACAAACATGACTGAATAAATATTGTGTGCTTTATAAAGATAATAGCACTACATCTGCTGTATTAAAAAAATACATCCCAAAATACTACTCTTGCACAGTAGTCAAGAGCTGAATCACTCTCCCTTATACAACAGCAAGAAGAACAGAAGGGAGAGCAAGGGACACATTGCTCCCTGTGGCAAATACACAGCCTAGAGCTGAAGCGAGTCTGCAAAATGTGCTCCCCCCCACTTCAGTCTAAAGTGTAGCTGTTCTGGCCATAAATTGTAACACCTAGTGAAGGGTATTTCCCTTCCAAGGGATTGAACTGTCATTCTTGGAATCATTTTAATTCCCTAGATACTCCAAGGAGAGTGAAAGAACTTACTGCATTTCACATGAAGAAAGAGTAAAGCAGGCAGTAAATTCTGACCCTAAGATCTGAATTTAGGATGTGCTCTGCTTGTGATGTTTGAGTATTGTCAAAAGATAGAGCAGGCAGTCCCCACACTGTGTTTACTTTTTCCAGCCTTTGCTGGTTGTGTTAATCTCCATGGTAATGCCATGGTTATACTTGTGAAGTGCTCTCATAATAATTCAACTTCATAGGGATTTAAAATTTTCTGGAAGAAGTATTTCTGAGGCCTGTTATCTTAGTTTGTTCTAACCCCAAGTTAAATTCTTTTTGAGAACTTGATTATATTAAAAGTACCAAGAGGAGTTATAAGGTGCTTTGTCAACTGTGTCCAAATTTATGTCGAAACTCTATAATCAGTTCGGCTTTTATACATTAAGTTTGTAGTGTATGTGCTCAGCATTACAGTTATCAATGAGTTACAGTTATTATGAGGAGTGTGAGGTATAGTATGTGTCTGAGCAGTGGTTAAAGTAGGAATGATTAGCCTTTCAAAATCAGTTATGGTTTTTCTCCCCCCTTTTATTGCTGCTAAATTACCATTTTTATTGATGGGAGAATAAGTACATAGATGCCAAGAAAATTTAAAATTGCCATCAAAACAGCATATGGAGAAAAGCTACAGGCCTACTAAGTATATAAATGTGTATATGTGTGTTATATATATATGCTATAAATACATGGCCATTAAGTATAACACCTACTTATATGCATAATGATGGTGTTCAGTGCTTAGATAACCTCCCATATTCAGAGAAATTCGTAAGGATTCGCTTTGTTCAGAAGGGACTCAGGAGATTGCTCAGCCTTTCTGGCTGCAGTTTCAAACTCCAAACTCCTTAAACATGACAAAAGTACATGCATTATAGTGACTGAAATTTAGACTGATATCTGACTCCACATTGGCCAAGATATGAAAATGGTGCCCATGTGTATACCAAGAGACTTTAGTTTGACATTGAGGTAGTATACATACAGTGTAATTGAAGTAAAATTAAGTAATTGTAATTTTTTTATTTTTTTTTTCACCTATAATAGTTCACTATTTTTTCTGGCCATTAGTAATAGAAGCAGTGCAATATTAAATAGTTCCATTAATACATGTGCTGGACTGCCTGTTTTGCCCAATAATTATTTTACTGTATGTGATAAGTTTGTATGGATGCAAATTCCACTGATAAAAAAGCACAAATCTGTGTTTGTATTTATTAGGATACAATAAGTGTGTGTTGATTGGCCACGACTGGGGAGGAATGATCGCTTGGTTAGTGGCGATATGTTACCCTGAAATGGTGACTAAGCTGATTGTGGTTAATTTCCCTCATCCTTCTGTGTTTACAGGTGAGTTTTATAGTAGTCTATGTTAACCCAGAGTATCTGCGTTTTCATTAATACTGTGTTTGCTTTGAGGTTGCTAAAGAAGAACCAGCTACTTGTCCCTTTAGATGTCCAGTCGATGAACTGCCAGTACTCATTGTCTCTCACAGTCTGGACTGTATTTTAGGAAGCAGTGAGATATCAAATATTTGACTTTTGGAAATCATGTAGGAAGTGAGAGTGCTTGCAGCCAAATTTACTCATGTTCTTCTTAATCCTTGAAGGTCCACAAACATAATTTTCATATAAATGAATCTGTTTTATACTACTTTGGCAGGATACAATTCCCCGAACAGGGGTGTATGTTACATTACACCTAAGTGTAATGTTACTAAATGTTACTGCATTACTAAATCTGCATAAAACAGGCTTTGGATAAATGTGAAACAGACAATTTAATTTAATTGTGATTTAGCTGATAAGTGACAATTCATGATCTTGTACAATATTCACTGGAACAAGACAGCTTTTCCATGCTACTTACTAGAGGCTCAGGAGTGCACTAGTAGTGAGCTGAAACAATTAGGTGCACTAGAAAATTTGTTGTGTGACACGTTTTGGGCTTGTCTACTGCCAAGAGTTATAAAACATTACATAGGGATTAGATCTGCATTCTGTAATTAAAATGAAAGTAGTATCTCAATAATTTTGATTTCTTCAGTTCCTTATCCTATTTCAATTTTAAAAGTCACCCCATTTCCCCAGAAATAGTTAAGAATATTAAGTGCAGCTTCAATTTTCATTTCAGTTGAATGTATATTTGACCTTAAACCACCATTGAATCATAACCTTTCAGACATGTTGTTCTCATAGTTTTCTTGGGCACCTTTCTAAGATAAAAAAAAAACATTTTACAAGGTAGTTAAGCCTCACTTACCCAAGGAAAGGTCTCTTCATCAACACCTGAGCAAGCAGAAGCTTTCTGCAGTATCTTCACCGGGAACAGGAGCCAAGCTGTACAGAAGACAAATACATTTTATTATAGTATTTCTTAGTATTTGTTTGCATATTTGTTAAAGAAAAAATAAGTTCTGTAGCTTGATAAATTCTCCTTGAATCATGTTCGTTCTACTTTGGATTAATTAAAAATGCACCATTTCTAAGTTGTGCAGAATAGTAAAGTGAGCAGTGTTTATAATAGTCCATTAAGCAAAAAGGTTAGATGCTTGAATGTCAGTGTTGGCTCTTGCAGCTCATTGAAGACATAAAATTATGTTTAAAAAAAAAAAAAAGATGTTGCAAATTTGGCCATCTAATTTTATATATGCTCCAATATCTTTTAAAAGTTATACTACATAATCTAGATCAGGGTTCTTGAAGTTGCCAAGAAGACAACTGTTAGAAAAACTGAGCTTTCATGAATAGGACTGATGCTGTCTTTAGAATGCAAGTGAATTATCACCTACACATTTCTGTGCATCACATATTTGAAGAGAAAAATACTTAACGACTTGTATTTTTGCCTCTTATTCCACAGCTGAAAAAAAAAGGCTTTGGACTAGCTACACAAGTAGATCTCTAAGTGAAAACCTGTCATCCGATTAAACTCTCTAATGTCACTGCCCTCACCTAATCTTTGTCAGGCTTCCAATTTGTTCACTGTTTCTATTAACACATGTAAAAGAAGTATGTTTTAATGGCCACATCATTTACTTACTCCTAAAAAAATAATCATCTTTTGTCACATAGCATGCTCTAATGTAATATTCTTAAAACATTCCTTTCAGTTTAAAAAACAGTAATATTAACAGTAATTTTGTTTGAGTCATCAGTTTTCATTTTTAATTCATGGGCATTTTTGTTTCAGAATACATTCTACGACATCCATCACAATTGATTAAATCTGGTTACTACTTCTTTTTCCAAATGCCATGGTTTCCTGAATTCATGTTTACAGTAAATGATTTCAAGGTGAGCAAAATGAGTGCTCTTGTTTATATATTTAACTGTGAGTGATGGAAGAATTGCCACCTACATTGACCTCTTCTGATGTAGGTATAATTACTGGAAAAAATAAGGAGTTTTCTGATTTTTCTTCTTAAGCTTTATATATTTATTTAATGTAGGATGTAAGTACATAGAGTCTCTGAGATTAACTCCTGCTTTTGCATTTCTGGGAAGGCTTCAGGTTCATAAATTTAACCTCCAGCATTACCGTGCATTACTCTACCTAGAGGGTCAGCTGGTTTTACTTGTGACTTTTCTGAAGCTCCTGTGTGCAGTGGGACATCCTCTTATCCCTCAGAGCCTGCTACAGGGCAGGCAGCCTGGGAGTCTGGGCATCAAGTTCAGCCAGTTCATTAATTCTGCCTGAGAAACCAACAAGGCCAACACCTTGTATAACCTTAAAAAACAAGCCCAAGGGTATAGAAAGAGAAAAAAACAGCTGCAAACATGCATCCTCCTACATGCATGCAGCCCAGTACAGGGCTCACAGTGCTGCAGGGACACAGGGCACAGCAAGCTGAAGAGATCCTGAATCATTCTTGCTCCTGCCCTCTCAGCTGCTGGGGTCCATCCCAAATAAAACATGTGCCTTTGCCTGTCCCAGGTGGCAGGTCAGGGTGCAGAACTGAGTAGCTTGGTAATACTGGTATTTCCCCATACTTGATTACTCCAAAGTAGGCTATACCAGAAATAAGATTCCCAAGTGCTTTACATGTAGCTCTCTAAAAAAAATTCATTATACTCTAAACATTGTATAAATAGATTTTAGAAAGATGTGTCCTGTTGAAGGAGAGAAATCCTTTTTTCTAGCTATCTTATGTGATTTTATTCTTCCCTTTGTAGGTTCTGAAAAGATTATTTACCAGCCAGGCCACTGGAATTGGACGGAAAGGCTGCAGATTAACAGCAGAGGATATTGAAGCTTATCTCTATGTCTTTTCGCAACCTGGAGCATTAACTGGACCCATTAATCACTACAGAAATATTTTCAGGTGAGGATAACATTCTAAAACCAGGTAAAATATTCTAGAGACCCCTTGAGGCCAAAAATGTGATTGCATCGTCTGTGCCAGAGTAGACTCACTGGCAGCAGTAAGCATGTATAGCAGGGAGCATGCAGAGACAAACTGATAGTATCATAATAGGAAATATTTTTTCCAGCTTAATATTTATTTTATTTTCTCCAGCAGTTTTCTAATGGCTTTAATTCTCCTGGAAAGAGTTGGGTTAACCTTGGAGACTGATGCCCCCTTTTTTCTACCATAAACTTAACAGGGCCAGGTCTTTAACTCTGCATATACCCTACCTACAACTTGTAGCCCTAACATGAAGGACAATACCAAGAAGACTGGCACTGAACTCCGTTTCCTTTTACTGCCTCCAGTCTTCAACAGCGCTAAGTCTCTTGGGTGCTTCCCAAACATGACACCAGCTTCTCAGTATTCTTTAAAAATCACAATTCTTTTCCTTCCCTAAACTCAGACAGTCAGATTTTTAAGTGGATTAACTTCTCCTTTTCCCTGGTCCAAATTTAGTGCCAGTTTTACTTTTTGTTCTGTGCCTTCCATGCTGCTGCTGTCAGCAGAGCAGTCAGCATGGGAACAGTGGGAGATGGAGGTCTTTGCTAGGTGCTGTCTTGTACAGGCTGAGAGACAAAACTGCAATGAGAAACTAGAGAGAGGGTATATTTTCTTCTAAACAGGATAATACCAAGCACAGAAATCAGTGGGGAATAAATGAGATGCTGTGCTGGTAACAGTATACTTATTTAAAGCTATGCAGAGAGTGGTGATGGCAGCAGCTGGGATGCCAAGGGGTGGTGGGAAGCTGTGTGGCTGCACAGCAGCACCCTGGCCCCACTGCAGGAGCCCCCAGGGAAGGGCTAATGAGGAGCTGGAGAGGCACGAGTGCCCTATGCCTTGTTCATCACATTTGCCACCTCGCATCAGTGAGTGTGCACATTTACCAGATGCTTCTCTGACAGCAACAGTGAATGATCTGTGAGAACTGAATTGCTGGGGGATTCAGATGAGACAAATATAAGAGTTGTGTACGTTTAAACTTGCTTCAGGATTTTTCAGGATTAAAAAAAAGCCTAATATCAGTTATTAATCAGGAAGTATCATCATAGCTATTATTAATCTCTGTGTATGTTTGTGCATTGTTTGCTTCTAGTGAAAATATACTTGTACCGAATTCAGAGTGTCATTTTTAGGTGCCATCAGCCACAATGCAGCAGGCTTTGGGCTGGAAAGAAAAGGCTCTTCAGCTCATTCAGTTCTTGCCACCAATCTGATGGTTGCACCTTATGGGATGTGAATCATTAAACATTAAAACTGGATTGAAATTTTAACTTCCTTTCAAATAAGTCACTGAGCAGCCCTTAGATGCTAATTACCTGCATTCACCATAACCCCCATTGGACTGGCACTACTGACCTATGTGATAAATGTTTCAAACTCCTTACAATCCACCTGGAGTTTCATTCTTCAGAGCTTAGTTTTTTTGGAAGGTTATTTCCAAAGAGATTATTGAAATTACCTACTTCCATCACCAACACACCCTTGTACGAATAGCCCAGCAGTCATTCACTTCACTATACTTTAGATGCAAACACTTTTGGAATAAAAATCATAAAGTTTTTTGTATCGTGCTTGTTTAAGAGAGACACGTTAGCAGTTGAAGCTTGAATTTCCTCTGATACGCCATTTTTTAGGAAATGGGATTACTTCTCTTCTAGCAGTTAAGAAGTACTTCAGAATTTGTTTACAGAAAAACTGTTGGTGCTGTATGAAGGTTTGAGTCTGTTTTTCCAAAACTTAAACTTCACTAAAAGAACTTGCCTTTCTAAATGAGAAACCTGTGCATTAATCCTTGTTAAAGGAGATTTATAGAACCTGTAGATGTTATATGATATGCCATATTCCAGACTGAAAAGAAATAAAGTGTAGCTCATAGGCAAGGAAAAATAACTGGTTGTTTATCTCTACAGTGTGTGTAAAAAGCCCAGTAGAGTTTTCCTAAGTGAGGCTACAAATCTTGTGTGGCATTTAGCCACAAAAGAATAATAGTAAATCCTGCAGTAGTGAAAAGATAAATAAACAAGTAGTGCAGAGATCCAGCATAGTGGATTTAAAATGTAAGGATATTAGTCTAAATGCACAGAATCAGATAATCAATTTTTAAAACTGATATGATGAATAAACTCTGATTCAGTGGGTTAGGTCAGTTTGAAAAATGAGATTTTAAATACACTGCTACAAAAGCCATTTTAAGAATTTTCTTAATTCATCAATCAAAATGAAATGTAAATTATTATTTAAAGTGACCTTTTACGAATATTCTTTGACATTGTGTGTAAGTAAAGAGGAAGAATGTCTTCAGAGTCTCAGTTTCTTCAGCTTATCTTAAACTAATGTATGCCATCTTCCTTTTTTTTAAAGAGCATAATCTCTTAACTAACTCATAGCACTTAAGTTTCTCATAAAAGCTTGTTCAGGAAATTTTCTTTATACAGTACTGGTTTAAAATGATAAAGTGTGAGCATTAGTATAATGAAGATTTGTATCTGATCAAATGGAATCTGTTTTGAATTGTCACAACTAGTCTATTACAATCTGTGGCTAAGGTTAAGCAATTCCAGCATAAACTAGATAAATATTTCAACATCTCTGAAACAGATGAGCTGGAATAAATTCTGGTGGGTTAATATGGTTTATGGTGAAATAGCCTTTCATTTCTAGCTACCTGTACCTCTGTAATGTGAAGGAAGTATATAAAGTAGTCCATTAAAAATAATTTTATTAAGGAAAAAAAGTTTCTGCTGAAAGTTTAAATAGATCATTGTAGTTGTATAATTTTTATTAATACTTCACTTTCTAACAGTTTTTATTCCAAATATCAATAAAATGTTTAAAAATGTATTTATATTTAAACATTTTCTAGTCTGTCCACGCTCTGGGTTGTGATGTTGCAGTTTTAAAGATACTATGACTCCATGAAAGGATAGTTTTAAGAAACAGTTTTCTTTCATTGCATACAGATGTAGGTATGTTAATCCAAGGCCTTCAAAAACATCCTGTAGTTATTTATATAGGGAACTCTGTGGCACTCACAGATGAGTGAATGTAACTGACTTCAGTTCAGCTTTTCAGACATCAATGTTCTATAGAGTGTCTTTTTCTACAGATATGATTCTTTTTAGCTGTGCTACATAATAATTAATGTAAGTAGGTCTGAAGCACTCTAGCTGTGTTCTTCCATAGGGCGCAAAAAAGCAGCCTGCCATTTCCTAGACAACCACTTTTTTGGTAAAGCAGTTTGGCTACTCGGGTAGCGAGATGCCTTGAACACTGTAGTCTAAATGAGATTCAAGGCATCACATCTCATTAAAGCATAATGCAGATTCAGAAATTTGCCATAGCATTCCTCAATCAAGGAAAAGCCACAGATCTACAAAATGCTTGCTGTGTTGTGCCACATTCCCTTTTACAGAGATCACAGGGCTCCTTCGCACCATGCCAAAGCATCATTCATGTTCCAAAAATAAGAGCTCTGCTCCAATCAACTGCCAATCACAGACATGCTACAGGAAAAGTATCTAACAATTTTACCTTCCTTCAAAACAGTTAAAGGCCTTTGAGTCACCAGAGTGTTTTCTTGGTATTGTAGAAGATAACTTGGAACCTAGAAAGCTTGCAGCGAGATTCACCGTGTTGATTTCAAAAGCTAAGTAGGCTGAAATCTGACTATGTGTGTTTTATTTTTAAAGCTGTCTACCTCTGCAGCACCATGAAGTCACCATGCCAACCCTGCTGCTATGGGGAGAAAGAGATGCATTTATGGAAGTTGAGATGGCAGAAAATACACGGATTTATGTTAAAAATCATTTCAGATTAACTATTTTGTCTGAAGCCAGTCATTGGCTCCAGCAGGATCAGCCTGACATAGTGAACAAGTTGATATGGACCTTTCTAAAGGAAGAGATAACAAGAAAAAGAGAATGACTGTTTGTATGTGTTTTAAAGGGTCTACATAAAAGCTCTTCAAATTTAAAAACTAATTGTTATCAGGGCCATATTTCCAGCCTGCCTTCTATTTTTAGCTCTGTTAGAGAAAAGTGTTTTCAATGTACTGTACATTTGGACACCAATCTTACTGCTAAAAGAAAGAGTAAGAGAATATATGATACCAACATTGGTTTTACCTGTATACTTGTATTTTGCACATAAATACACCTGCCTTAAGATATATATGTATTTGTACAGAAAGAAATCATGGAAAGTTGCTTTTTTTTTTTTTCCTTTTCTCCCTTGCTTTACAGTTTCAATGTGTGGTGCCTTTTACAAATTTATCATGAAACAATAGAGTGGTGCCATACAGAAGAAAGTAATGAGTTTTCATTCTAGATTCACCTGGATTTTTTTAACGTTTTACCATTCAACAGTAACTAACTCTTTTTATTATCTATATTTTAGCATATTGGATGACTGAAAAATTTCTGAGGCCATTTCTAGTATTCAAGTGAATAATGAACTTGTATTGTTGAATGCAGCTGCTTTGTGCAATGTGCTTTTCTTTCTTGACTAAAAAATGAGAAACCTGTACATTCAACATGTCTGAACAAGAAGAATGGAAAAATAAAATAGAACATGTATTGAATCCATCTCTGTCTAATAAAATACAACTTACACTACTCCCTTTATCTGATTTCCTATGGGGAGATTTCTTACTGAAGCTAACAATTGGGTTTGAATAGTGTCAGTCCCCTGTGCAGCCTTCCTCATGCTACAATTGTTGTAGTTTCTGGGAAATAATGACTCCTTGTTGGCATTATTCTTCCTATGTTAGCAACTACTGTTCTTGTCTCCAAGAACTGCTGCCAAGTTCCTGTGTTTATAGGAGAAAGAGACATAGTGATTATGGAAACAGAGGGTAGAATTAACTTGCATGTGATGGCCAAGGAGAAGAAAAGTGTATGCTAACTACAAATTAAAAAGCAGCACAAAATGCAAGTCTCCAGAAGAGGTGAGTCACCTGCACACATGGTTTCCAGAGGCTCCCTCTCCACTTGCAGAATAAATGCAGTGTCCTAGGAAACAGGGAGGGATCAAGGACCCACCGGGGGAGTCATCGGTGGCAAGTGGGCTTGAACAAACTGTCCATCCAAAAGTAGAAGAAAGCTGACAATCGCTGGGGAGTCCCAACAAGCCCCATGCTCCTGTGCATGTCATTTCTTTGGAGCCACAGTCTGATGTTCTGCTTGACTTAATCCTCACAAGAAAGTGGACCCAGGGGAGCCATCAACCAATTGTTGGCTCATGGCTGGCAATCTGCTTCCTTTTGTGCAGTTTGGAAAACCTGATGAGTCCCCTCAGGATGGTGCAAAGTCTTCAATCCTGCCTTTTCCACCCAGGCTGGTACCTGCCCTGCCAGGGTATTCTCACCCCGCCGAGTACTTTCAGTGTCTATCAACTGAAGGGGTCACACACTTCTTTAACTGTAGGGTCGGAAGAGTGTTGCAAAGCAACTTCTATAACCCATGCAGCAGATTAATTCCTCACAAGAAAGCCAGCGCCGGGGAATGTTTTTCCAGAGCAGCATTTCCCCTGAGGCCCGCTGCCCCCCAGCCC
>NW_009970724.1:8366712-8381276 GCF_000747805.2 Chaetura pelagica
GGGCCGGGGGGGCTGTCGGCTGCACTGGCTCTCTGTGGCCTTCCTCTGTTTTCCTGTGTTAACACCTGTTTGAAAGCTTTCCCATTCGAGGCAGCGTCTTCACAGCCTTCCTGCATCCTTTGCAGAGAACTCCTCTGTAACTTTCTTTCCCTCTGACTTCATCCCGCTGCTGACAGCGCACGGGCGTGCTCTCCACTGAAGCGTGGTTTTGTGTGGTACGTGAAGGTTTTGTAATAGAACAAGTGAAAAAGCAGCAGAAATCCCGAATGTATCCTTTAATGTTGCCTGTGCCTACTAATGACCTTGTCATTAAGATTAGTTAAGGAAAAACAACAAAGAAAAATCACTCTTCTGATAAAAGAATAAAACAAACACAACTTCTGGATTTGGAAATCTAGGTGGACTTCATAAAGTTAAATGACGATGCATTAAGAGGATGCATCAAGTTAGAAACTGTGTGGTCATTGCTGAAGTCCTAGTGATCCATGGGTGAGGCCAAATCCAGCAGCTTTCCCACCTAACAGGGCTCCCGGTGGGTGCAGCGTGTGGGGGGGCTGCTCCCCAGAGACCAGTAAAGGGCCAGCCTGCCTTCCCACTGCCAGCTCTTAACCTGCATCTGACATCTTGCCTTCCATGAGTGCATCCTGGGTGTTGGCTGATGCTGCCACCAGAACCCTGCCATCCTCCTTGCCTGCCGGTGGCTCTAATGCTTCTTTCAAAGAACTGAGCGGTGTGTGCCAAGGAAATGTATGTGCTTGCAAGGTCTTGAGAGTGTTGGCGAGAAGAAGGGGAAGGTTTGCAGTTTTAAAGTTTAGTGCCTGAAGTATAACCTTGGCTGGCCCCTCCCTCCTGGTTTGACCCAATCTCTCCTCAAATCTGTAAATTAAGGCAGCAAATGGCTGGAAATATGTGTTCAGGGTACTAAAGTTTTAAGAAGTATGAATGAAAACTTCTTGAACTGAAAGTAATGCCCAAAATGCAGAATCATTGTAGTGGGACAGGCTGATGAACTGGCTGCTAGGTTGTTGTGGAAGTCTGGTAGAAGCATTAGCAAAACAAGCAGTAGAGAAACAAAACAGTATTTTTTTTGTCACTTTTTGCCTCCATTGTTAGTTTGATTTCATTAATTTGCTTCACATTCACTAATGCAGGAGCATCATAATGCAAATTTCAAAAATTCCAAATTAATTTGGAAACTAAAGATCACTATTGGTAATAGTTATTTTAACTATTTATTATGTCTTTGTTTTCCACTTAATATGCCTACAGTTCATTGATACTTTATTTCAACTTTGTCTGTGTTTGCTGGAAGGCATGTAATGATCCTGCATGTTCTCCAAAAAGCATGGTATTGAAAAACACCTTTAAACTTGAAACAGCTCATCTAATTATAAACCTTTTATCTTTTCAGTGTGAGTTTAGATTCTTCAAGTGAGCCTCCCCATATATTCTAAGTTATGTATGAAGTGCATTTTGCAAGACAGTTGTTTTTTTCTTAACTTAGTCTTTAGTGCTTTTTGGTAAGTCAGCCTTTGAGTCCTCTAAGCTAACACATTTTGTAAAAATGTGTCACAGAGTGAATGGGAGTTTGACCAGAGTGAACTAGTTCGTACCATGGAAAGGAACCAGCTTTGAAAAAACCTAATTGCACTGATGACTTCTGCTGTCAGTGGCTGTTGAATCTCGGTGCTTTCTTACTGTTAAGATGCAAATGAATTAGATCTTTGCAAATCCAAAATAGTGCCTTGAATTACAGCTTGAGGCTGCCTGAAAGCTAGCCTAGGTCTTGGAGCACGTGAATAGCCCTGACTTGTAAGAAAGACCCGTAGCTTCATTTGAGCTCTTCAAAGAAAGTTGCAGCCTTCCACAGAAGTCTGAAGGTTTCTGCTGGTAAGTACAGCATCTCTGTAGAGCAGAAGTGGAATAGTAGTATAGTCTTGAAGAGCTGATCAGAGCTCTTAAAATTTCATTCTTTCCTATTTGTGTTCAGCTTTTATTTTAGCTTCGCAAGTGAAAACTATCTTTCCTTGGGGATTGAAGGAATGCTTTTTCTCACAAGCTACATCTGGCATGCATTTCAGTGACATGTACTTCCTTTGGGCCTCTCTTTTAATCACAAGAGATGTAGGCTATGTGTCACTTGTGTGCTGAAGGCTGTGCAGCTCCCCTTGCCAAACTGCTGAGCATTTTTGACCAGGATGGAGGACATGGTGAACTTCATGCTGATCTTTCTGCATAGCCTCGGTGTGAATGAGCACTACTTTGTTTCCCTCCCTATACTTGCAGTGTCTGAGGACACTAGCAAGAAACTGCTGGTCAGCAGACAGTGTGTCTGTCTGCTGTCCATATTGTAGACACTATTCATCTTCTGTTTTTGTGGAGTGAAACTAATGTAATTTTGACTCTGCCCTCCAATAGCCTTCTGTCACTCTTCCTAACACAACTAGGAAAGGGTCAACAATATCAAGTATGTCAATGGCAGATGACTGCTCAAGCAGGCTTCTGCAGTCTGCCTCAAGAAGTGAGCCACTTAGCATCCCTGAAGGACAGTAGTCTGATCATTAGATTATTAATAATCTTGCCTTTTGAGAGGCAAAATGCTTTTACCCTTTCAGTCAGGAAAAAAAAAAAAAAAGCTTTAGAAATAAAAACCTAGCTATTATTCAAATTGTCCTGATATTTTTATTGAAGGGATCTAATTTCCTTAAAGACAGAGAAGGACCTGATGACAGTCAGATCTGGTTAAAAGCAGTAAATACGGATCAAATACAAAGGAATATAATTGTCACTGTGACATTCACTGCAACAGGGGTTAATTTGCAGCACCAGCAATTGATGCAGAGTAGACCAACCAAGGCTTTAACGGTGTTACGTTTGTATAGTTCTATATCAGGCAGTAGAAGGATGCTATCTAGCTTAAGTGTAGACAAGAAGGCACACTCCTAGACAGCATGATGACAATTAAAAAAAGCCAGAAGGAGGGTTTCCTGTTTAAAATTACATGACATGGTAGAATGGTTTGGGTTGGAAGGAATGTTAAAGATCATTAGTTCCAACCACCCTGCATGGGCAGGGACACCTCCCAACACTACTGCAGATGATGGCTTAGCTCTGTTTTCAGCCTGACCTGCTCTTGCATATGAGGTTTTCCTAAAGCAGTTGTATCAAATACAAGATAACTTGCTGGCAAATATTTATTCTTTAAGTAAAATTCCCAGTTACACTGCTGTAACAATGGGTTACAAAGTATTGAAAAAAGGGGGAAAAAAAAATTTAAACAACTTGTGCATTAAATTATTGTTACTGACTGCTAGACTGCCATAGTCCCCATTGCCTACTGGCTATTTTGAAGGAAACAAAAGTGACTTCTGCTCATGTACACTGAATTCCTTTAAGCTTATGCCTCAGCAGTCCTACCCTTAATATCTAGGCTTCTGCATTACCCTCTAGTAGGTTATGATTGCAGACCATGCTGTTTCAGAAGAAGAACATGCCTCATGAAATTCTGGGAGTACACAATTTACTCTCATATGATCCTTCCCTTCTATCCTCTTCTCACTTTTGCTTGTTGATCTGGTGTCCCATGCCATGCAAGGAGTATCTTGGAGTGACTGATGTAACATGAAAATGAGCTAATGCAAAAAGAGCTTTCTGTGGCACTTGAGGGTACATTTTAGGGCTCAACAATTATTTTTACCTTGCATTCTGACATAAGGGAATCAGCAATACAGCTGAAAAAATAGCCCCTCCCAAAACAAATTGAATTAACAAACCCAGCCCTATAAATATGGGCAACATGGGAAATTTTATGTGACTGCCTCAAACCCTGTGAAACAATAAATTCTGAATTGTGGAAGTTAAAATGCTCTATAAAGGCTAATCTCCAGTGAAAGTAAAAACTGAGAAAGTTGAGAACAAATTATTGTGAACCTAAGTGCTTATTTCCTCAAGTTAAGTGATTAAGGCATTTGCTCCTCCGAGTAGCTAAACTGTTCTAACTTAATGGCTTTTTTCATACAACTGTATTCTCTGGTCTGAGTTTGCTACTACAGCACCAAGTTAGTTTTTCTGGTTATAAATTTAAGTATATAAATATATAATAAAGCAAGGAAGATGAGAGGGATAGAAATAGGTAAGATATTACATGAAGCTTGTAGTTTAGATTTTATGCTATAACCTGTTGGGCGAAGAAAGCCTTCATCACAATAACTTGTTTCTTTTGATGAAAATAGGCTTTAAACACATGCCAAACAATAGTGACCTTATCTCCTTTTCACCTATAGAAAAACAATTATTTTTTTCTTACTGGATTTTTTTTTTATATACGTGTGCATATGTAGTACCAGTTTATCACAGGAAGCTGAGGAGCTAAACTGTCACAGTATATTTGGTACATGCATGATACTAATATCTTGCTTTAGAAAACAGAGTATCTTAATGCCATGGATTTATGCCTCAAGAAAAAAGAATTTGATTTATCTGGGAAATGGGTAGAAACCTTTCACTGGACCATGACTGCTTATGTGCCAAATTCTTCTGCTGAAATCCTTAGCTTGTATTTATGCAGGAAGGTGCTACTTAATACACTGTAAAAAACAGTCTAGAAAATGTCACTGCCTTTAGAAATGATCCCATAGAATAAAGGGTGTTGCCAAGCAAGGTTTTCTATAACAGGTTTGGAAAACTGCACAATCTTCCATTCTGGAAAGAATATCTAATGGTATTTAACTGAGATAAAGGAAAATTTCTGAAAAATGTGCTTAAAAACATGATTCTGTGAAGCAGAGCAATGGATGTCTCTATGCGTCTTTTGAAGTAGTAAATATACAGTCTGTATTAAGCAGGACTCTGGTATATAGATGTTTTGCCCAGGTTCTAGAAGTAATAAATCCAGGGCTTTGGCTGGATTTTTAATAATAACTGAAACAATCAAGGTTCCTTGACTTTTCTACAGAAAAAACAAAGAAAAATAAAACAACAAAACAAACCACCACAGAAGCAATTCAAATAGAATAACTTTCTCAGATTTAGAAACCATTTGCTTAGGTCTGGTTTAGCAACATGCCACTTGTTTTGTTTACAGAGTTTCTCCTTGTGGTAAGGGTGCCATTTTTATTGACCTAAGCCCTAATGATAATGAAATTACATTCCTTGGGTTTCTTATGTAGATTATCTGACAATATCCTGGAGGTTTCCAGGAGATTGTTGCCTAGTCTATCAGATTCCCAATGGATATGTTTTTCAGTTACAGGCAGAAACTAAGAATATCAAAATACTTTATGGCAAAGCAGTTTATCTGTTGCTGCTCATTTTCTTTTTCCCTCAAAGCCAGTTTCTACTGATTTTTACCTGTTCAATATGCAATAGCTTCTCAGCAACAGAAAGGTGAATAAACTTCCAATGGAAATTTAACCTAACAAGTTATGAATGGCATTTTTCTTTCAACAAAGGGATCTTCCTGCAGTCTTTAACTTTTATGCTACCAGTTTATTTCTGTAATTGTGGTATTTGAGTACATATGAAGATGTAGGGATGAAGTGGGAATTATCAGATTATGTCTAGCAGTTACATTGTTATGTGACTTTAAGTGACATTGCTTGGAAGATCTAATGTGCAGAAACAACTTGGAGACAAAAGTTCAGATAATTTCTGTGGAGCTTTGTCATCTAGGTTAATTTGGTTTCTACTCTGAACTTCTGTTCTTGAGTCCTACAGCCACAGAGCTGTTAAACACATGTAAGTACTGAGAAGCAAAGTGGAGGGCAAAATGTGTGGAAGTCACTGTCTTGAATTTTTTAAGAATAGCAAAGTCTTCCTGCTCCACCAAGCAACCTGTGGTCCTGTTCTTGGTAATACTTAAGTGGAAAAGGAAAATCTACAGATCATGGAAGGAGGGGCTGGTCACGTGGGAGGAATATAGGACTGTTGTCAGAGGATGTAGGGAGGCAATTAGGAAAGCTAAGGCCTCCTTGGAACTTAACCTTGCAAGTCAGGTTAAGGATAATAGAAAGGGCTTTTTCAAATACATAGCTAGCAAAACTACCAGTAGAGGCAATATTGGCCCATTGAGGAATGAGGTGGGAGCCCTGGTGACAGAGGATATAAAGAAGGCAGAGGTCCTGAATGCCTTCTTTGCCTCTGTCTTCACTCCTGCAGGGTCTACCTACGAGCCCCAGATTCATATAGCCCCAGAAGAAGTCAAGATAGAGGAAGAGTTTGACATGGTAGATGAGGATTGGGTTAGGGATCAGTTGAGTAATCTGGACATCCATAAATCAATGGGTCCAGATGGAATGCACCCAAGGGTGCTGAGGGAGCTGGCGGAGGTCATTGCTAGGCCACTCTCCATCATCTTCAGTAAGTCATGGGCAACAGGTGAGGTGCCTGAGGACTGGAGGATAGCAAATGTCACTCCAGTCTACAAGAAGGGCAAGAAGGAGGACCCGGGTAACTATAGACCGGTCAGCCTCACCTCCATCCCTGGAAAGGTGATGGAACAACTTGTTCTTGTGACTATCTCCAGGCACATCAAGGACATGGGGGTCATCAAGAGCAGTCAACATGGTTTTATCAAGGGTAAATCATGTTTGACTAACCTCATAGCCTTCTATGAGGAAATTACTAGGTGGATAGATGATGGTAGAGCGGTAGATGTGGTTTATCTTGATTTCAGTAAAGCATTTGACACCGTCTCCCACAGCATCCTTGTAGAAAAGTTGATCAGGTATGGGTTTGGTGATCAGGAAGTGAGGTGGATTAGGAACTGGTTGAAAGGAAGGAGTCAGAGAGTTGTAGTCAATGGGGCAGAATCTGGTTGGAGGTGTGTGACTAGTGGAGTCCCACAGGGGTCGGTACTGGGACCGGTGTTGTTCAACATCTTCATCAACGACCTGGATGAGGGTATAGAATGTACCCTCAGCAAGTTTGCTGATGACACTAAGCTGGGAGGAGTGGCTGACACACCAGAAGGCTGTGCTGCCATTCAGAGAGACTTAGATAGGTTGGAGAGTTGGGCGGGGAGAAACATGATGAAATTCAACAAGGGGAAGTGCAGAGTTTTACATTTGGGGAAGAACAACACCATGTCCCAGTACAGGTTGGGGGCTGAACTGCTGGAGAGTAGTGTAGGTGAAAGAGACCTGGGGGTCCTGGTAGACAGGAGGATGACCATGAGCCAGCAATGTGCCCTTGTGGCCAAGAAGGCCAATGGCATCCTGGGGTGCATTAGGAAGGGTGTGATTAGTAGGTCAAGAGAGGTTCTCCTCCCCCTCTATTCTGCATTGGTGAGGCCACATCTGGAGTATTGTGTCCAGTTCTGGGCCCCTCAGTTCAAGAAGGACAGGGAACTGCTTGAAAGAGTCCAGCGCAGAGCTACAAAGATGATTAAGGGAGTGGAACATCTCCCTGATGAGGAAAGGCTGAGGGAGCTGGGTCTCTTTAGCTTGGAGAAAAGGAGACTGAGGGGTGACCTCATCAATGTTTACAAATATGTAAGGGGTGAGTGTCAGGGGGACGGAGTTAGGCTTTTCTCGGTGATGGCCAGTGATAGGACAAGGGGTAATGGGTGTAAATTGGAGCATAGGAAGTTCAAGGTGAATATCTGAAAAAAATTTTTTACTGTGAGAGTGACAGAGCACTGGAACAGACTGCCCAGGGAGGTTGTGGAGTCTCCCTCACTGGAGACATTCAAAACCCACCTGGATGAGTTCCTGTGTGATGTACTCTAGGTGACCCTGCTCTGGCAGGGGGGTTGGACTAGATGATCTCTCGAGGTCCCTTCCAGCCCCTAAGATTCTATGATTCTATGATTCTATGATAATACAGTAAGTTATTGCTTGTCTTTTTCTCACGCCTTATGCTATTGTTACGCAGGGTTGGAAAGTACTGTAAATATGAAAAGCAACAGATTGTCAGGCCAAGTCCACAGGTTAGGAGTTCTGAAAGCACATCCAGGAACAACAACATTAAAAACCCATATAAAGAAGGTCCACCAATCTTGCTCTTTTAATGTGAAATTCTATTACTTATGTCACACCTCCTGGCCCTTGCTTTCAAAATCTAATCAAATACTAAAATTCCCATTCCCTAGATTATAGTTTCTTGTCATTTTCTTGGTGAGAAACTGTATCACACAGATAAAAAAAAATTCTACCTAATTCAGTCTTTTAAAAACAGGACTTATGAAGATTATTTGTCTTTATGTCTTCTCTGCACCTTTAGAGGACAGTGTTAAATAGCATACTCAAATTAGTATGTTCCCAGTATTAACAATAAAGCCTTTTTTCCATGGAATGAGTGACTAAATGTGGATCTCTAAGTATATGTCTGCTAAATCCAAAGCAACTGTAGCCCTTCTGTTAAATTCTGCTAACTTCATCTATATGGTATGAAACCACTGATAAAGTATGTTATCTGTTCACATTGACTTTTCAAGGCTCCATTAAGTTGCTGGAGTGCAGTATCTTTCTATAAATACCAGATCTTTGCAGTCACAGACTGAGGGCTGTGTTAGCCTTTCCAGATCCTGAGCCAGAAATAAGCTGGTGAAACAGATGGGAAAGTGGAAAGCAGGAATTACTATATGGGCAAAGTGAAAGCTCTTATGGTAATTTTAACTGTAAAGTTTCATGCTTTCAAGTACTTCCTTTGAAATTAAAATTTATATCTCTAATACTCTTCATTTATACCGCAAAGCCATTCTTATGGTTTTGTACTTCTAACCTTGATGTTAGAAGGTGTTTATATTTTGGGGTATATAAATTTGATTATATTAAAGAACAATCAAATGCCTTTCCTTGGTCATGCTAAGCTGTATAAATGAGTCTCTGTCATTACTGATACAGCTTACTTCTGCTTTTGCCAGTACATCATTAGAGATATTTATAGAGCTATAAAGAACAGTAGTTTCCTTAATTAAAAAAGCAAAGTGAGAGAGATAAAACTTTGCTCCTTTTAATTTGGCATTACCTTTTACATGTAATGCTTGTTTATGCTTTTTCAAGCATTGCAGAAACAAGTTTTCCAGAAATAACGGGTTTTTTTAATTAATAAGCACTGTAGAGTCTAGCTTTTGTTTTCTGGTCACTAACTTAGTTAGACAAAAAAAAAAGTCTATTTTTGTTTATTTGGGTTGATCGATTAAATCATTACATAAGCAAACTTAGTGTCATCTTCTAGGCTTGTCTATTCGTCTGATAAAAATCTTAAAGAAACTGAGGAGCTGGCTATGATGAAAAAAGTATTGGAACCCAAATTAATACAAGAAAACAACACTGCTGCTCTTCAGAACACTCAAAGAAATGTAAATTGTCTTGGAGATGGCAAAAGAGAACCTATTGATCAGACTACTCAAATGCAGAAAGATGTTGCTTGCTCATCTTGTGGTGAAGAGGAAATTCCAGAAGTAGTCATTGATTCAGAAAGCAACAAAGCCAATACAGGTGAGTTTGCAATTATGCTTTTGTTTATTTTTTTGTTTGTGTTTTTAAAAAAAAATTATCCAAAGGCACCTACAGAAAAATGCAGATTAAGATTAAAGCTATTTTTATAACACAGCTTACATGGATATTCTTTGCCATGGTCTACCTCATTCCCTCATGCTTTGAAAAAATGAATTGTTACAGAAGTTTGGCAGGAGCGATTCCTGGCCAGTGTGTAACAATAAATCTGACCGGATTTGCCAGGCATCTGGCATATTCATCACCATTGTGTCCTGTCTTTTCTCTGAAACACAGCAAATTTGAGTCCTTACCATGTAGGATTTCCACAGAGCAGGATCTCTCCATTCCTTTCCTTTTGTAGCAAATTACACTAGTTCTATTGTTTTATGAGGATTTTGGAATCTTTCAGAATCTTCCCTACTACACTGTGAGTGAAATAAGTAACATTATCTACACCAGAGGTGTTGGCTGCTACAGCTGTGTCCATAAGATAGGTCCAAGCAACAAATCTGATCAGGCAGAAGCTTGTAGCACTATGTGACCCTTCTTCAGAGTCTTTAGTGCACAGGTACCAGATCTCTGCATAAAAAAGGAAATGGCTACATAATTGTAAGAAAGAGTATCTGTAGTACTTCTGTAGCTATCAAACATTAAGCATTGTTCAAATGTCTAATATCTCAAGTCAAAATGAGAAGCAAAACACAAGGTCTATAAAACCTTTCAAGGAAAATATAGCTTGAATATGCAGTATTAAAAATTTTTATGTCAGATTCTGCTCAAATATGTTACAGTTGTCTGTGTACTGTCAATACTCTACCCTATCGAAAGTGAAAGCAGCCATTTCTCCCATCTGCAGGTAATTCCAAACTAGAAACTGCATCTGTGTTAGGAGAAGACTTAATGATGCTCTACAAGAAGTGCTGTTGTCCAGATACTAGTATTTGCATAGAAGGCAAAGATTTTCAAGCTCACAGGTACATAAGTATTTACTGTAGTGTTTTTCAACTAAAATCCTTCTAGTAAAAAAATGCTGCTGGTATTGTGTATCTATAGTAAATTATTGCTGGTGCTGTTACGTAGCAGTGAACAGTTGAAGTTTTTGGATCTTGTGTAAGAAGTGGCCATGCTTTGCTACTATTGAAAATTACTTACTTTTTAATGGCAACTATTGTAAAAAAATTGCAGTTTTAGCACTTGTAAGATTGCCACTATAAACTCAGTATATGAATATGTACTCTTGTATAAATACTGTGTAGGTCTTTGCTAATTTTTAAAAACAATCTGTGCTCTCTGAAGAAAATGGAAAATCTATTAATAAACTATTCAGCTATTAATGCTGAATAAAATTACCACACAAGTAGAAAATTTCTTTAGTAGTAATGATTTTTTTTCTGCTCTTCAGAATCTGTGCAGACAGAATCTGTTTTTATTTTCATTACTTCAGTCATGTAGATGTAAAGATTGTCAGCAGTCTTTATTGGATCTAAAGTCCAAGACCATGTAAGAACTTTGGCTTACTTAGGAATACTTAGGAATGTAAATCAAGGCGTCAGTACCACTCCTTGTACTCCTTGATATAAGTCTGTTTGCACTTAAGATAGCAAACTAGACAGCTTGTATTTTGTTCCCTTTCAGCTTATAAGTTAGATTATTAAAACCTCCACTATTTTTAGGATTTTCTCAACACAAAACCAATGTGGAGGGTTTTATTACTGATGTTACAAATATCTTTACAGAAGATAGATCAAAATAGTAGTGAGGATACTTTTTTTTATTAATAGAATTAGGATATATACTAAATTTCCAGAATGTAGTTTTTTCTTACAGTCTATATTGTAGGAAGACATGCTCTTAGGTTCATAACTTGAGAAACAAATGCCTTGATGCAAAAAGAAAGTCAACAAAAAGATTCTGTGAGTAGAACTGCTTTAATTTAGGCCACTTAGTGCCTGGAGCAATGTATCTAGTCTACACAGCATAAAAAAAAAAAAAAAAGGCAGTAATTCACAGAAAACAAGGATGTTCTGAAATAGACACAAGGCTTGCTTGAGGTACTGCATCATGTGAATATTAGGAGTAAGGGAAATCTAACTCGGGGTATAACTGTGGTGAAAGCACCAGTATGATAATTTTTTTTAAGTTCTAAAACAGGAGACAGTTTAAGCTCCCACTTATCTCATTACTCCTTAGTTTCTCATTAAGTCCTATGAACTTCCAGTAGACCTTACAGTGTGAGCAGCAGCGCTCTGAGAAAGTTCCCAAGGTATGACTTCCAAGTGCTGTGTTGTATTCTTACAGAGCTCTGAGAGCAGTTAAGTCAATTTGTTCAGCAATAAAGTTGTGGCACAAACCATGACAGTGTGAAAGCACAGATAAATTCACTCCAAATTTATTTGGTATCTCCATGTATTTTATAAGTTAAAATTTTAACAGTGAATGTTTAGCCATTTTATTTAAAATGAGTCCTTGAACCTTCCAGCCTAGCCCTGTTCGTTACTAAAATTTATTTGGAAGAGGATGACAAAAGTGGAGACAGTGTGCTTCATATCTCCATGATATGGTGTTACTGTATCTTACAAAAAATGAGATCATGTGTGTATTTGGAACTTCAGAGGCTCAAAGGTGTGATGTAATAGACATTTATGCGTGGACACATTTCACTGAGATAAGAAACATTCTGCAAGAGCTTCGTTATTATTATTGCTAGATGAATCACAGGAGCAATGTGTGAGGAGTTCCTAATTTAAAGTATTGAGAGTTCTGAAGGAGGAGGAGAGAGATTCCAGAATATATAATAACTAGAAAAGAGACCATAAATAACTTTCTTCTTCTTCCTACACAAAATGAGAGTGCTCTGAATCATTTTAAGAGCAAACAAACACATGCAAAAGAAAGGGTTCTTATGCCTAATATAACTGGGTTTTATGCCATAAGAAATAAATACATGACATACAGTAATTCTACAAATAATAATAAGCTTACTATCAGGAAAAAACTGTATGTATGAGAATATTATCTACAGCTGCAATAGCCCAGATAAGATATAGGAAACCTAACAGTATAGCTGGTGTAAATCTGGAAGGCTGAAATTGTAACTGAATACTGATACTGGTTGAGATACTCAGCTACATAGACTACTGGTCTGGGGTTTCTTTATTGTCTTTGATGGAAGTAAATCAAATTAGCTCCTTTATGGCCTTATACACCTTTAAAATATTCAAGGGTAATAAGTCTAAAGCAGCTCTTCTCAAACAGGGCTGGAAATACACATCCTATTGTTGTATCATGTTAGTGTCACATTTGTTTAACTTCTAAGATGTGCTGGTAGATGGCCAGCCAATTTTGAGTAAAAGCTTTTTACTTCTCATTTCCTTTTAATAATTACACATTTTGTAGTATAAAAATAATAGATTAAGGATATAATTATGTGGCTAAAATGATGCTGTATAAATGAGGGGTTTTTACTGTTATTTGGTAAATAAAGCAGAATAAATCAATTTGCAGTTTTATAGTATATAAAAGGAAAATGCTTGGGATAATAATTTTCTGTGAAAATGTCAGTCTACTAGAAACAAGCTTTAAATAAGAAATTTAGAAAACATGATTTATTTTTTTTTCTTAGCATATTTTGGAAATCCAGATATACTGGGAAAAAAGGCATGCAGTATACAGATGACACCTTACTGCATAAAGGGCAAAGATTTAAGTCAATGTTACGAAAGAGTCTCATAATAAATATTTTTATCTAGTAGAATAATGTTTACTTTTTCTCCCAGGGCTATTTTATGTGCCAGATCTAGTTACTTTGCTGCTATGCTGAGTGGAAGTTGGGCTGAAAGCTCCCAAGAGCACATCACTCTTCAAGGGTAAGTGTTGTCTTTCCAAGTCATGTGGGAGCAAAGGTAGGCAATTTAAAATCACTGCAAATATGTAACAACTGTGCTGTGTATGGAACACTTAACATTAATCTGCCTTGACACTTCTGTTCAACCAGATACATTTCCCCAGTACTGTTTTGACTTTAGTATGAAATAGCCTGTGTAGTGTATTTGTTAATGTTGTCAGATGGCTCAGGGAAGAAGTCGTTTTTCATCAGCAGAGGAGTACTAATGCTTTTTTGTAGAGTATATTTTAGTATTCACAGTCTATTTTACAATTCTTTCATTTCATGTTGTAGGTGTCATGAGAAGTATTGTGAATGTCAGAACAGTATAATTTATTTTCATACCTATTTGTACAATAAGAGTATATTTCTAATGTAAAGACAATCAGTTACATTTCTTAATTTGTGTTTAGTAATAATATTATGGCATCGTACACAAACAACTGTGACTAGTGTGCTTGCTTGAAATGGCTTCTGTGTGAGAGCTGAAAATAAAGGAGTTGTCAGTGTAGGATGAATACTTAAGACTTTGTAGATAAACTGGGGACTGCCAGGTTAGTTCTTCTCTGTTTCAGAAAAATCAATTTAAATACATTACATTTTTTAAAGCAAACTAATGCTGGTATTTGCACACGTTAGCTTCTTTAGACCAGACATGATGTTGACTGACTCAGCTTTCTTCAGAAAGAACTGTACCTTACAGTGTTGCAAAATAAAATTGCTTTGCATTAATATAAAATTGCTTGGCCAAATGATGCTTTCTCATATTTTCATAATTTTAGTTTTCTGTCAGTATAATCATAATGCTGCAAAATAATGAAAAGTTATCAGTTGATTTGGTTATAACCTCCTAATCCTTATAAAACAATACACTCTAATTGATGCCTTAGCTTTTATGCTATACATGGCATGTTTTAGAGGCTGATAGACAAAAAATTACTCCAGTATTCACACTCTTCTTCCTGTAATTGATTTCTATATGGCTGAGAAATTTTCATCCTTATTTTTCAGCAGAGGCTTTCTCCTGAGAAATACTTAATCTTTATATTGGCTCATGCCAATGTCTCATAATTTCTGTTACTAAGATGATATCCATTTGTTTTACCTTTTCTAGTTCAGTTTTCTGCTTGGTGCAGATTTCCATGCTGTCTTTTTAAACACTTATAAGGAAAAAACATATGGCTTATTCTGAAAGAATGAAAATTCTGCCAGCTTTCAAGGCTTGGGGAAACCTTCCTGCT
>NW_009970724.1:8381293-8410791 GCF_000747805.2 Chaetura pelagica
AACTGTGTTGATTTTGCTTCTTGGTGTGTTGCAACCTATTTTTCCTTCTGTTTTTAGTCATTTTTAAAGAGCCTTAGCTCAATCTGCATGACTATATTCCATTTACACAAATGTACCCAGCCTTTGTGGGTTTGCACAACAAGACAAAAGTACAATAATGCATTGTTCAGGAGATCGTGTCCACCATCTTAAATAGGCATTCTGTGCCTTTCTCTGTTGTGGTACTAGGACAATGCAAGTTTGGAAACAAAACTGTGTAGAAATTCCATATTTCTTAATCTAAATCTAGAAATATAGAAATATTATATATATAATATATATATACTATAGAAATATCTAGAAATTTTAGAAAAAGTATTTTGAGATGCAACATTCCTACATAGTGTTGTAGTAAAATCATTAGATGTATTTTTTGATAGAAAAACTTAAATACATTCCTAAAATCAAGAATTTTCAATTATATAGTTGTTTAATAATTATTACTAGTAGAGACTTTGGAGAAGGATAAAAAAAATCCTTTCTGCATATTATCAGTGTAAATAATCTAGACACTAGTATTAGTCTGCTTATGACTTGATTACAGAGGTGTAAATTTTCAACAAGACTTGAGTTGAGAAATTTACCTAACAGCCCATTTAGATATTTTTATTTTGTAATAATCTTGAAAATACCTTTAATTTTATCAGACTATTTACCTTCCATTCACAGAACAGCTGGATGGTATATCAGTCTTTTGGCCAGCTTCCTTTGGCTGGGAAATGTGGTGGATTTTATTCTTGACATGTCTTTATTTCTTTGTTTTTTTCTTTTTTACAGAATAAGCCATGCAGAAATGAGTGTCATCTTGCATTTTATATATGGAGGTATTCTGGACTTCCCAGACAAAGTTGATGCTGGGTATATGTCAGCTTTATTATTTTTAATTCTAGTTTGTACTTGTTCTGTATTTTCTCAGTTAAAAGTCAAAAGGAAAATTCTTCATATAGTAAAGGCAAAGATGCCAAATACCATAATCATTACGCATAAACGTACTTGAGGAAATAATAAAGTTGTTGAAGAAATCTTGTTTATTTAATAGCAAATGGAAAAGGTGGGCCAGACATTTTTGGAGTATTGTATAAGCGGAGTGAAAAACAGGAGGGTGTTTAATACAAAAAATTCACAATTTGCTTGTACCTTCCTTCAGAATAATATGTACAATGTGAGCAAATACATAGTATTTGCAATTCATTTTCAAATAACCATTTGATATGAAAGCTAAGTAATTAGTCTTAGATCCATAAAAGATTATATCTAGCAACCAATGTAAATGTTGGAATCTTATTCTGGGATAATTTTTAATTACAGTTTATATATAATCTTGAATTAGTTCTGAAATGTGTAAATTATTGCCTGCAACCTTTTACGTCAGCTGTTGAACTCTGTCTGAATATTAAAACACTACAGTTTCTTAATGTTAGAAATTATTTTTTAAAACTTATCTATGTAAAATAAAAATACGGATCTGTTTCCAGTGTGTCCCAATGTCAGTTTTTAGGTAATGAATTGATAAATAAAACTGTGGTACTAAATATTATATAAAATAATTAACAGTTTGCTCACTGTGCCTTTTAGTATATGGAGGAACATAATTCTCAGATACTGTGTTATCAATAACATTTTATGTAGTCCTTGGAAAAAGCATACAAAATGCCAAAACTCTGCTGGCACTAGTATCTTTTTCACTTGCTAGGCTTAAAATAGAGAAACTGAGTCTTCTAAAGAGTTTATCAGCCAGTGGCTAAGGCTTACTTTTATAGAGACTGGACCTGGTGGTGCAGAGACCATTATTAGGTCAATATATGTTCCTGTTCGAAGATTATTATTTGGCAAGTTTCACACTTGATTATCAATCTACTTCTGCACTAAATTCTGGCTGAACAAAGATAGAGGATTAGCATGTAAATTGTCTTACAAGCAAAATGCAGGTATGAAAATTATTTTTGATTCCTCTTGGTACTGCTTTCTCTTTAGCCGCATGTTGGGCATTGCAGATATGTATGGGCTAGATGGGCTGAAAGAAGTAGCTATCTACGTTTTGAAAAGAGATTACTGCAATTTTTTCCAAAAGGTATGTCAGTTATGCTACTTGGTGAACTGTAAAGCCTAAGAATAATTTTCATTCTATTACTTATACATTATATTGATGTGATACTTAAACTGTGTGGTCAAGGTGTTAGCTTAAATCAACAAACCCTGTTCTTCTGTGTAAGTCTGCTAAATTCACTGGGATTGACGATGGGAGTAAGGCCTGTGGTGTCATCCACCTATTTATAGAAGCTTGCAAACCACAACTTATGAAAAGCAGTATTCCATGCATGGAGTATAATTTAATACATTCCATTGTACATGTAGTTGTGATTAAAAGGAATATAGAAATACTACTTATTTGCATATCAAATTTCATGGGCATACATTTAGAAAATACTTTTTTACATTAAATATAGCTTAAAAACAAAGAACTGCTCAGAGTCGAGCATTTTCGTGCATGAGGCTCACTAAGCTGAATGTTATGTTATTGATGTGTGAAAGGAGATGACATCCCTATTCTGTATAAAGGCAAACGAACTTAAATAGCATAGTAGCTAAAAGTACTTGTTTGAACTGAAGATCTTGTACTGCTGTACAGTTTTAAGGCAGAATGTGCAATAACTGTGGCAATTTGCTAAAAACTCTAGCCTGTTCCTGGAAAACAGCAACCTGTACTAGAATGCATGGCTATTGCTCATTCATTGGGAGTGGAAAACCTGTATGCTGCCTGCATGAAGTAAGTAAAATAAATTACTGAAATTACTTCACTTTGCAAGATTGGGGAGAAGCTGGCATATAAAATGTTTTCTTTTTTCTTTTTTCTTCCCAACACTTTAGAAGTATCACTGATACTAAGAAGTGAAGATAGGTAAAGGAAGATGAAAAATGTTCTAAGAAAAACTTTTTTTTTTTTTTTCAATAGATGGGTAGGAAAACATTTTGCAAAATGTTTGTCAGAGAGAAGCTTTGCCAGTTTACCTACTGAACTTCAGAACAAATGTCTTGTTATGTTGATTAACTCTTTGGTAAGTACTGTATCATGTGCTTTATATAAAAATAGAGCAATGTGATATTTTTTCCTTATCTAGCTGTGCAACACAATTGAAGACAATTAATTTGGTTTATAACACGTAAGTTCCCATTTAAATAACAGATGTAAAAACAGATTTTGATGTGCAGATATTGTTATGCTTCATGTCACAGTCTAGTGATAATCACATGTAAGTCCAGCATAATAATACAAAATAAGCTTATGAAACACAGCTGTGAAATAGCCTGGCAGTATGTATTCAGATACTGAGGAACAGCAAACTGCTGTTTCAGTTTCTGTGTTAGGTGGTGGCATTCATCATTTGTGCTGGTCTTTTCCTTTTTGCCTATATTCTAACTTAGAAAAGTACTATTTTTTTCAGAATTCAGGTGATCACTGATTATCACTGATCACAAGCCATTTGTTTACAGTCAAGCTGACTTTTCAAAAACAAAGTAACCATCTAGCATACCTATCTTCTGCTTCTCAGACAACAGTACTGAATTGGTCCCCTCAAAGCTCAGCATTTTTTATGGCACATATTTACATTGTTCCAATTTGCCTACACTTAAATATTTTCTAATTGTGTTTCTGTATAAAACTACTCTCAGAGCTGACAAAAGTAACTGCTTTGAACTAGATCTATTAACAGGCATTTGGTTCAGTAATTCCCCTGTAAATACACAGAATTGTAACACAGACAGGAAGGGTAGGTAGAGGGGCTGAAGGTAAACCTGTACAGCTGCTACCAGACATGACTGTATACATATGTGACTGTAATGTGGATTGTCATACTCAGAGTTTAATCCAACCAGCTCAGGTAACATTCACAGGATGATTTTAGTTCTAGCACACACCAGACAGCTATGTGATGTCTTGTTTATCTGATGCTGAAGTTCTTGTCCCTGTGTCTCTGTTAACTGTTGTTATCCAATCTACATAGCTCAGGCATGGCTACCCACACTGCCAAACATAACCCTAGTTTGTGAGATGTACTCTTAAATGGTCTTGTCAAGAACTGCCCTACATTCAAAGGGCTGTGAAGGCTTATTGGGACTGTTTTTTCTTGATTACTTTTATGGAGTACTTATTCCATAAAGTGCTGAGGACAGCAGATCATCTGAGAGTGGCAGCTGCTACTGCATATTTTGATGAAAGCCTAAAAATGAGATTTCAGAGCTGTGTGGCTGTACCAAGAGAAGCTCCACCTATTTGATGTGCATGGTTGATACTGTGTTTGGGTTACATGCCACATTTATAGAAACCAAACAGTCCTCCTATCAGAATGCATAATTTCTAATAGAAAAAAAGTCGTAGCTCTAACTCTTAAGATAAGGTGTTTGCCATTAGATTAGTATACTCTGTTATTCATAGAATATACGTACAGCTTTGTATGTCACATATTGTGTAAATATTTGAGAAGTTTTAAGGCTTTCAGGATCAGTTATTCTGATTTACAGCTGATCACAGTTACATCCCCACCCCTTTCCAAACTAGCCCGGGTGTGCAGTGTAGACATAAGTGTATGTAGACACAGCTCTAGGCTCCCCTCCAGGCACCCTTGTGCCACATTAGCAGGACAGCTTGAAGGTAAAAAAAACTAAGACACTTCAGGCTTTCCTTTCCCTATGTGCCTACTATATCCAGATGCTCTGGTTACAGTTTCTGTTAAAATACATAAGGTATCCTTAAGCTACTAATATTTGCAGAACAATCGTGGCACTGTGGGACTTTATACTGCTCCAGCTCCACACCCAGCTCATTTTACTGATTCAAAATTTGCATTGGTGGGTCTCTGCAAGATTCACTGGTATTGTATGGACTGAAGCCTAGAAAGCTTTTAGAATTGTAAAACTAATAATCTGCCTACAAAACAGTTCTGTTGAGCGATCATTCAACTCTGAGCTCTTAAGACACTCAGTCCAAGAACTTGTGACATTCCCAGTGGAGTTTTTCATAATCTGCAAAAACGTTTAAGGCTGCGTGAAGAAGAAAAACTCTAGCATTTATTTTGCAGGGGCTACTGTATGTTTTACAAACCTCTTTGCTGCTACAGTTCCCTGCTGTAAAACTTAAGTTACATCCAGTTAAAGCAGTGTGAATTCCCTGATCCTGGTCTTGCAAATGTAAATGTAGTCAATATGCATCAGGTCTTTAAGAGGAAGAAAAGGTGCACAAAAAAGGAGATTGCTGATCAGAAAATCTCTGGGAAGACACAATTACGAACACAGCAACATGAAAATGGAAACACATTTTAAAAACACTGTTGAGGTGTTTAACTCTGGTCTCTCAACTACATGCAAAAAAATTACCATTTTTTTAGATGAGTAAAGTGGAGTCCACTTTAGAATGGCTTTGAAAAAATATAACAAGAGAAGTAAAATTCAGTTAGAGCCACTCCTACAAAGTACTGATTTAATTAGAAGGCAATGAAGACTTTTAATATTTCACTGGAAGTGTCTAATGGAAGTAAAACCTTATTGCCTTATCAGCAGGGACTGAATTTTGGACAACTCCAAAAGCTTGTAATCAAGTCTAGTGGGCACAAGATCAAACCATGTGCATATATTTAATCCTGAATTTACCTTATATGCATAGAAGCAAACTGGTTTTGCCCACAAGTCAGTAAAATAATAAATACAGCTGAACAATGGCTGGCCAGATTTTGTGTCTTCACTACAATATACATGAAGAAAATCATCCCTGTTTTCTACTTTGTGTGAACAAATATGATTACAATCTGAATTTACAGTAGGGGATTTTGTGTTAAATATTTATCTGAATTGTTGCTTTCTCCATTGTTACTGATCTTACTGCATAATTTATCAGTGACCTGCTAGGTCATGTTGAGTAGAGCTTTCAATCCATTCTAATGTGGATAATGAGAAATCGCAAGCTCTTAAGAGATGAGTTAGCCAGGAGGAGTTACCCTCAGGCACCGTGCTGCTGAGGCAATACAAATACTTACACAAATATAAAAGAACCAAAGGTACAGACCAGGGGAATAAATATTAGGAAATCTGTTTGCTTGTTTTAAATGTAACTATAAACATAAGAATTTTATGTTTCTTAGAAAAACAACAGACAAAAAAGAGTGTAAGTTCAGTTAAAACTCTTGATAAGACAAATATTTGATGTCTGCTTTAAATAAAGCAAAAGGATTCAAAACTATGAAAATGCTTGAGTATTTATGTATCCTAAAAGCTAGGCCATCCACACTCGCCCAAAACTTACACTATTACATTTTCCAGTGACCAAAAAGGTTCTTCTCTATTCATTTTCTCCAGCTAACATCTGCCTTGCCTTGCTTTGTTCAGGACCACAGATGTAATGACATACAGTTGAAATAACACAATAAAACTTTACTGCCTAACTTCAGCAGGCAAAACAGAAGAAGTAGAATTTTTTTTTTCTTTTTCAGCTGTAATTTCAAAGGTAGGTATAATGCTCAGAATTATCAAAATCTTAACTTTTTTAATGAAGAGAAATGAATACAGGACTGGATCCTTGTGTAAGTGCTCTATAACTGAACAGAAGCTATTTTACAAGCAGTAATTCTTTAGGTGATTACTTGGCAACAGGCTAATTTGTTTTTATTTTAAGAACCACAAGAATGCAGCTTCCTTTTTGATGGAGAGTGACCGGCTGATCAATAGTCTTCCCCAAGTGAAATGGACAGAGGCAGCTGTGGCCTTGGCATCTAGGCTACAAGAAGAATGTGTAATGTTTATTGTGGCAAACTTCCTGCATGTAGTAAGAAGTGAAGGCTTCTCTGTTTTGTTGCAGGTAAAAGTGCCCTCAAGTTATTGTCTGCTTCCAAGTAAACAATTATGTCACACTCTGAATACTTCAGGCTGCTAAATAATCAAAATAGTTTCAATTTTTGCTTTAAAGAACAATTCTGTGGAAGATTTAAAAAAAATAGAAATTAAGCAGTGCTGTGTTTTTTTGGAGGTGGTGATTTCTTCAGTGTTATTTTAAAGCTTATTAATACTTGGATGTGCAGGGTTGATTTTTGTGGTTTTGTTGTTCATTTTTGTGTTGCAAAGAGGTAAGTAGATACATAAGCTTTGCAAAAGCTTTTGGGTGGCTACAACAACAGTGTGTACCTATGAATATTAGTTAACTCAAACTTCAACTGATTTTTGTTGCAATTTGCAAGAATGGGGCAATGCATCAGGTCTGAGTGAGAACATACCTAGTAGTCTAACCTGGTTCATGTCTCCCATGGAAGATTTTTCTAATATGTATAGAGGATTAAAAAAAGTAATGGGCAGATGTTACAACATTTTGTCTTTGAATGAAGAATTGATCAGTGTGCTTGTTCCTAAAATTTAGGTTAGTGAGGTCTGGAATAGCTCCTGCTGAGTGTGACAGCAGATCTTCTCTGCTTAGCAATGCTTCTGTATACAGAGTGCACTCTTTTGTTTTAAACTGCTGCCTTTTGTTCTTCCCTCAGGCGCAAGCAATGAGCAGCAAACCTGACCTTCTAGAACTAATTTTAAATGCAGTTGAAAAAAGTATTAATAATGAAAATAGCTGCTTTCTTCTTGTAGCTGTGGATACATTGTTGGACTCCACAAATGTCAAGGAGATGGTAGGTTTCTCAATGTACAGTGTTTTAGGAAAAACTATTCTGGTATTGTTTCGTGTAATGGCTCAAGTCAGAGGATGTGGTTTGAGCTCAGGTGGCTCAATCCTGCAGCTGTGGTCATGCAGAAATATATCTGCACAAATCCAAGGTCCTGCTGGAAGTGCAGAAAACATTAGCCTTTGTTTACTGGGTGTTAATACTTTTTTCTTTTGAAGATAAACCAAGAGAAACCTATGATAATTAAAAAACAAGTGTATTATTGAGAAGCAGCAGCATCACTGCTCTGTTGTTCTCTACTATCACTTTAAATTTGTGATGGGGAAAAAAACTTGGAAAAATGTTACATTAGCTTGAACCTACAGGTGAAGAAAGCTTATTTTTCTCTCCATGTATCTTTTTCCCCATTTCTTTTTTGTAAAAGTCACATCACAGCTACATTTGCTTTTGTTTAACACTGTCCTCTGAAGCAAGGACTGCCTCTAGTGTGTTTTTTTTTGGGACTGGGGGGAGGTGTCAGTCTTCATGTTTCAATCATGCCATGTATATTCATGCAGTCAAAATAATTACATTTAAGCTCTGATTGACAGTAATGCTGGGGATAATTAATGAATTATATGATATACTGATTAAAATCAAGAATGATGCTACAAGCAAAGAATGAAAAATAAATGCAGAATAAATTACTGCAATCTGGTTCTATTGTAGATCTTCTTGGTAAAAGCAATGACAATTTAATCAGATACATTATTTTTCCCTAGAGTATTTGACCTTGTTGTGACACAGATGACAGTAAAGAGCTATTATGGGGTGCATCTGGGGAGAAAAAAAAAAAAAAGGGAGAGGGGGGAAAAAACCAAGAATGTGGTATTTTCTAGTACTGTGCCTTGGAGTGACTTGGTTTTAAAGAACTGTAAAAATTACTGTGGTGGGCAATAACGCTTCAAAAGCAGCATCTCCATCTACCAGGCCATTATAAAATGTAAGTGATGACATCATTGATCTAGCTTAGGGAGTAAGTAGATTCTGAAAGGAATAATGACTGGTTGCTATGACAATATGCCCCTCGCCAGCTGCTGATTTGTTACTTGAACACAGGGTTTTACGTGCAGGATCCAGGCTCTGCGTAGTAAGCTCTGGGTCTTCCTGGTTCAGTCTTTTTATGCTGTTCGTCACACAGAAGGCTGGAAGCTGATGAGGACAGACCATCAACAGAAAATACAAGCAGGTATGTCTGACATCAAATGGCATTGGCATGTTTTAGTAATCTCTTCAGTAGATAAAAATGTAGGTGGTAGTGTGGAGTCAGATAAAAATTAAAGCACAATTTGTAATCCTCTGTGTTTTTGAAGTGGTATTTTAGAATAGAAGCATGACAGCATGCTTAGCTAGTTTCAAACATGGAAAGCAGTGCATCATTTTCTGTGAAAAGTCAACCCTACTTTTCTTTTTAGGGGTGTGTATAATAGGAACCATAAGGAACTATGTAGATGGATTCTATTTACAGCTATTCTGAATTACTGAAAATACTGCAGTAGGATTAAAAATCTCATCTGTCTCATATTTAAGGATAAGCACCATGAATTAATTAAATGTGCACAAAGCAGATTATCCACTCTATGAACTCATTTTCTACCTTCTATCGCTGTCTACATACTGTATAAATATTGCTTGTCTCTTGCATAATGCTGATCTTGTGCACTGTGAGTAAATGCAGATAGACTTCACAGTTGATTGGTATTGTGATATTGTGTGTGCTGCTGTAGAGAGCCCCTAAGAAGCTGCATAGTGTTCTTTCAACATTTTAGCAGGCAGCACTTCTAACAAAAAGGAGTTCTTCTTCTGACCATTTCTTTGTTTTGAAGTACATAATTATTCTGAGGGTGCGGAACTGATGATGGAGGTTGGGTTATGGTTGAATATTAGCTTTGACAGTACAGTGTTCTAAAAGAAAAGAATGCGTTGAAGACTTGTCTGAAATCAAATCACTTTTGATTCAAAGGAGAAATAAAGATTTTGGTGTCCTTGTTAAAGACATCAGTAACTAGGATATGATAGTTATAAAATTTTTTACACCTATAGATAGATGAAAGTTTTATTCTACAATTACAGGCTAAGAGAAAGGCAGTGACAGTCTTTCTAGGCATGATTTAGGGCTGCAAATAACATCTCACTGCTAATGTATAGAATAGGTTTATGATTTCTTTCTGGATTATGAAATCCTGCAGAAGCTGAAGAGCTGCCTTTAGAAACAAGGGTGGTTTTTAAGTTGTTGTTGGTTTTTTTTTTTGTGGTTTATTTTTAGGATAATTGTGTCATTAACGTAAATAATGTTTAGGCTGCTTTGCCTAAAATTTAGACAGAGATGGGCATTACTTGTCCAAACTCCCATCTTGCCCAGAATTATTTTCTTTTAGATGAAATTGTAACTCAAAGTTAGCATACATTTTTTTCTATGTAAACAGACAGGCTGACATGCTTGCATTAATTATCCTTTTTTAATTACAGGAAAAGTGATTATACTTGGACAATTTTTAGACAGATTTTAATCTTAAAGTGAAATATGTCTAGGATAACTTAAATCAACTTTCATCTTAAAGATTTCTGGTTTATTTTCTAGAAATTTAACCTATATAGAATTAGAAGGTTGTAACAGAGGAGGAAAAACACTAAAAGAAGACAGATGATATTGTGGGGGTTTTTATTCGCAGCATGTCTTGTGCTTTCTTAGGCACAAGTTTATCTGGCTTTGTCTTAATATATTGCTATGTATTAATGTGCAGAGTCATTGCTAGAAAAAGGATTAGATCCCTGGGGTGCCATTTTCAGCATACCTTTTGTGTGATTTTTTTTTTTAAAGACATGTAAGATTTTTACTATCCTCAAAAAGAATTGAGCAGAATTTTTGTTTGTATTATACAGGGATAAATTGTTTTGTATGTCAGAACATGAGGCACTGAATGCTTAAATTTTGCAAAACCTTTTATCATGTGAAACAATACAAACAAAAATGAAACCTTATTGATTCAGGGTCTGTACAGTGTCTATAAATATCCCTTTGTATTCTGCAAGCACAGTTGATTTAAAGCCATTATTGAAAAATGCTTCCCTCCCAGAGTAGACCAGTCAGAAAAAAAGCCATTCACTGCATGAAAATTCCACATGACAATCACAGGGATAACTCTCATGACATTATGGTGCATGCTATCTAAAGAGGAATTAATGATCTTACTTTGTACAGTTAGATATTTTTACTTTGTCACTTTTGAAAACTGATGTAATTTACTTGAATGTAATTAATCTCTTCTTTAACTAATACAATATTCTATAAATTACAGTACATCACTTAAGTCATTAGTATTCTAAATTTGAAGGTCTCTCTTTTTGATAATTTGAATACACTTTCAAAGGTCTCAGTGCCCAACAAGCTTGAAGTGAGCTAAGAGCGGATAAACGAAGTGTCTTACTATGGAAGTGGGGAAACAGAAAAGTTGCCTTGTTTATGGCCATGTCACTTAATTACAGATACCACATTTTTTGTTCTGGATATGAAACCATCTGCCATGTCATCAAAATTAGCCTTCCTGTAATTACTAGAGGATGCAGAGAACTGCTTAAAAAATTATGTGAATTGAGTGGTCTGGGTTGTTTTCTGTCTCCCTTCTTTCCTGCTAAATTGTCAAGAAACTGCTTGTTCCTTTTACAGCTGCATTTGACAAGGGTGATGACCGAAGACTTGGCAAAAAACCTGTATTCACTAGTTCTCAGGTAAACATTTCTATCCAAACATTAAAAATACTCAGGAGCTTGCAAACAAAACTATTTTCATCATGTATTTTAAATTAAATATTAATTTGTTATTTAATGGAACTTGTGTTTTTTTGTTTGTTTGTTTGTTTTGTGTGAACTGTTATTTCTGCAGAATCAGTTAAGTCCATTGCTGGAAATATCTTAGGAGTCAGCCTATGCTCTGCTACATTTTCAAACAGATAAGCTCAAATAAAAGACAGGAATCTGTGTTCAGAATCACACATTCCCCTGTTGCTATGTAATGAAACTGTTTTTTCTCCCAGAGCAAATGGTTTGCTACTGAGCTAATGAATCTCTGCCATTATCATAAGTCGCCACAGCACTGAGTCTGTTACACTCCCTGCCCTGGAAAAATGGTTTTTAGTGTCCTCAGCAACTCTTCCATTGGGACTCAGACTCAAAACTACATTACTATTTGGTAGATAAACAGTATAGGTTTCACATGATCTGATGGTCTTGGATACATTGTAATGACAGTGGTATCACAAAGATTCCATTTCATGCACTTCATTCTCCATGTTTCAATATGTATCTTTTTCTGAGAGAGAGAATGAATACTTTCACTTATCTGGTGGATACACTGTTGGTAATGGTTAAAACATCACATGTATTATAAGCTAATTTTTCCTTTTATGCTTGTAATAATTCATAGGCTTTGGAATAAATGCATAGAACTTGAAGGAAGTTTTCTTAATTCAGCAGATGTCAATAACATTAGAGTAACTTGTCCAAAGTAAAAGTTAAACCCTACCTAAATATTTCTGTATCTTTTGTACAGAGCACTACTTCACATGGACAGTTACTACACCCTCTACTTATTTCTGGTACCAACAATCTGAGCAAAAATATAATTTAAAAAATATATTTATATGCTGAATCTTGTTGGTTTAGTTTCATGGAGTACTTAAAAAGTAGCTGTGTTTCAGAAATGAAATATTATGGATAGGTTGGTTTTATAAATGCTTTCTGTTTTGTTGTTTTGTTGTTTTTTTTCTGATGCCTTTTTTCCCAGCTAAAGAAATCTATTACTGAAACTACTGGTATAAGGAATACTTTCCAGACGGAACACAGCAAGAAAGATTGCTGGGGAGATTCTTCCACTAATCAGGATAAAATGAAATCTGATGGATTAGGAGCATCTGGACATACATCAAGCACCAACAGAAGCACTGTTAATAAGGCTGCAAAGCATGAGGATGTAAAGGGGAAAGATGGCAAAAAAATAGTTTCCAAGATTGCGAAGGATTCAAAACCTGGTGAAAAAGCTGCATCACCAAAGGCTAGAGCTGTTATAAAGACAAAACCAGAAAATAACGGACATGTGAAGGTTGAAAGCTTGCTTACCAAGCAAGATATAGAGAAGACATCACCTTCAAGTGGACAAAAAAATTCAGGAAGTGGCAAAGGACTAAAGAACCATGAAGGAAAAATTGCAGGTGCCAGACCTAAAGTGCTGACAGTAACCTCAACTGTGCAGATCAAAACAAAACCATTGAAAAAAAACACAGGGAAGGAATCTCCCTCCTTAGTGACTGTGGCAGGAACTTCCAGCAAGTTAGCAAACTCAGGCATAGATATCCAGCCTGCCAGTGAACAGACAGAGGAAGCCAAAGAGGATAAACTAGTAGAGGAAGGGAAAAAACAGACTGGTAATTTTTTGTTTGTTGTTTTTTTCCCCTAGAAGTCCCCTTCTGGCTTTTCCCTGGCTGGTCTTACACTGAAAACCAGCCTGGAAAGCTGAAAATATATATATATATATATATATATACACACTATAGATTGATAAGTCACCTTCTTTCCCTGTAAGTTAATATTAAGAATATTATATTTGTCCTCTCTTAACTGACTTCATTTTATGATTGACTGATAACTATATCAAATGGTAAATGTTCCACAAATTCAGCATCTATACCATTTTCAATAGCTGATCTTAATATATTAGATTTTTTCAGTACTTAATATATTAACTTTGAATTTAATTACAATAGTGAAAACAAAGTCATCTGTGAAGACATCAAATGGGATCACCAACAAAAAAAGGACTGAGCTTGAGGCTAATATCACAACAAGCAGGTATGTTACAAATCAATATGCTGCTTACATATATGTGTGTGTGAAAAAAATTCAGGTGAACTATTAAACTTACTGTTAAGTCAACTTGTTCTTTTTCATCTGAGAGTGGTTCTCTATTGCATGTTATTAGAAAACCAAACTGAATTAGCTATTGGAAACATTGCTGTAACAATAACATTGGTTTGGCTTTTTTGTGTTGGATTGTTTCATGCTAATAATTTTTAAATTGTTATAGGTCATTCAGAATTCTGCACAGTGGAACACTTAATGTCTACAAAAGGTGTTGTAAACTTACTGTTTCTGGCATAGCTTAGATTAAACTGGACAAGAAGACAGCTGAAGCACTGCTTAATTGTGAAGCTGGTTGTTTGTGTGTGTATATATATAAATATATATACACATGTATTTTATTTTCAAATAATACCTTTTAGGTGGCATTTTCAATGTCTATACCTGCGTGCATATTAAAATATAAATGTTACTGGATCTTAAGCTTGGAAATAATGGATGCAATAATTTCTTTGTAGTGTAACAAAAAAATCAACTGGAAAAGGATGTAATGAACAAAATGCACAAGCTGTTACAAAGAAAAAAGGGAATGTGAGTAGCAATTCTGCAGCACAGCAAAAGGCTCAAAACACACCTACCAATTCTCCCAAGAATCAAGGTAAAGTTTCATACACCAATGAAACAGTTTGCCAATATTATGCAAAGCTTTGTCTTTTTTTTTGTTGTTTTTTGTTTTGTTTTTTTTAGCATAAGCATGTGGCAAAATCTTAAAAATTCTGTTTATTCTCCATATTTCAATTTTGGTGACAATCCTAAACTGTAAAATGCAAATGAATGTGTGTCAACTTCAAAACATTTACAAGATGGTCTCCACTGTCAATCGGTCTTTTCTTCTGCTTTTTTAATCTGCTTCACAGTCTTTTATTTGCCAATCCCCTGCATTTCTGCAGTTGCAACCATGACAGAGTGCAACAGAAATTCTGCAGGTCAAGCATTTATAATATGCATCAAAAACCTGGACTGCAGACTTCTTCAGAAGCTGTTAGTTTGCCTCCCTTTTTTGGTCATCCCCTCTGGAGGCAGCACTACTGACACTGACCTACACCACAAACACTTGATTTCAATAGCTGTTTATATTAAATGCGGGAAATGCCATTGTAGACTACAGAGAGGAAACTCTGCTTTATGAAGATACAGTGTTAATGATGGAGCTCTTTTTAATCTTGTTTGGGGTTGGCATTTACTGGGGAGGGAAGAATATTCAAGTTGTATTCTCCAAAATAGATTATGATATAGAAAACACAGGTCCTGTCAATTTGTGGTAATTAAAGATCTTGTAGTATTTTCTGGCAGAGCGGGGATATTAATTCTGGTATCCTAATCACATTAAAACTAATATAATTATTTCCTGCCTACTTTCATTTCCTCTACACTATAAATTGAACACAGTACATATCACTTCCTGTGCTAAGCTGCTGTGCAGTGTTTCTGTGCCCTGTTAGAGTTCTGCTGCAGTGATGACTACTTCAGTTAGAGCTTGAAGTAATTCCTTGATGTACAGTCTATCCAGTGCTTTTGATTTGAAGATATCATGTAAATGAAAGATGTTATTTTTGTCTAGTATTTGTTTAATATCTCAATCCTTAATTATCAAGCCTTAAATCATATAGTTATATAAAAAGTTAACTGCTTCTCAACATAAACAAAATTTGGTGAATATTCTTTGACATGTACGATCCTTATAGTATTTTTTTTTCTCCTGTTTATTAGGACCTCAAGGGGAATCACCAAATTCCCTGAAATCAGGCATGTCTCCAAAACATAACGAAGAAAAAAATGTGTTACAACATCTGGTTCAGACAACGTTACCAGAAAAACATCCTTCAGCCAAGAAGAAGAGCATTAAGCAGCCACAAACACCTGTAGCAAAAGTAACTGCAAAAATAACACCTAAAACTCCATCAAAGCACACTGAGATTATGAATAGTAAAGACTCAAAACTGAAAACACCAGGACAACCTGTATTAAAATCTCAGTCATCTGCCCAAAAACATTCAAGGAGTGAATCTCCTGTTGTCCAGAAGAATGCACATGCCTCTGAGCGGAGAAGTTCAGGACAGAAAGTGGAAAAAAACATGGGTGATGCTGTGGCAGGTCAGCCTCATGACAATAATCAATACTATTCTCCAAAGCAAAACGAATCTTTAAAATCTGTGATGGAAAGTAGCAATGAAGATAAACTGCTGGCATCTTGTCAACCCAATAAACAAAAACTATCAGATCCTTCTGAAAATGTGGAATGCAAAATAAAATCTGAATCTTCTCTAATTACAAAAGAGACTGTTTCTAAACTGCACAGTTCACTGCAAAATGAAATGGAAGCAAAACAAATCTGTGGTGATCAGACTGGAATTAAAAATATTGAAGAGACAGAGAAAGATGGTAATACAGCTGCATTTCACTGCCATGCACAGTCTTCCAGTGATGGATATTCTGACTTTACCAAGGAATCCAATCAAGAGGCTACTGCTTCAGAACTGGTGAAACATTCAAAAGCAGAAGTCTGTACTGACCAAAGTGGTAAATTAAACTGTGAAACAGGTCTTAACTACAGCAAAAATGCTTTGCCAAACTTTTCCCAAATGATTACTGATAAAGAGGATGAGATGTCATCACCTCAGAGTCATATGGAGGGGTTTCTTACAGCTGCTGAGCTGACTGAATACAAATCAGTTACAGCAGATTTAGATGATGTTTCAGAATGCTCCACAGAACAAATAACAGAAAAATATTCACCTAGTTACACAGAGCCTATAGATCCTACAGAAATGCCTGAAAACCATGAAAATGCAGAAATTCCCTTTGTGGATCACTGGAATACTGCTGCACTAGACCCAAAAGAGAGTCCTGAATCAGATACTGGCAGTGCAACGACATCCTCTGATGATATAAAACCAAGATCAGAAGATTATGATGCTGGAGGCTCTCAGGATGATGAAGGATCCAATGAAAGAGGGATTTCTAAATGCAGCACGATGTTATGCCATGATTTTCTTGGAAGAAGCAGCAGTGACACAAGTACACCTGAGGAATTAAAAATTTATGACAGCAGCCTAAAAATAGAAGTGAAAATGAAAAAAGAGGGTTCTGATCTCTTCCGTGTTAATTCAACGAGTGATGATGAAATACCAAGAAAAAGACCTGAAATTTGGTCTCATCAAGGAAGTGCAAGGACCAATACTAGAGAAAGCAAATGTTCTACTTTTGGCAATTCACAGTTTACTCAGGAAACAGACCAAGTTTCTTCTTCTGCTGATGAAACAGAAGATGACAGATCTGAAGCAGATAATGTTGCAGAAAACTTTACTGTATCAAATGCTCCTACTCAACAGTTCCAAGGAATTGATAATTTGGCTTTTGAGGATGCAACAGAAAATGATGCAAGTCAAGGGTTTACTAAAAGTAAAAATTTCAAACGAACTGTTTTACTTTCAGTAGATGAATGTGAAGAATTGGGATCTGACGATAGAGCAGAAACTCATACTTCACGACAGCGTTCAATAGATTCCCTTACTCCTTCAGAAGTATTTGACAGTGTTTCTCAAGAGCATCATGAAAAACCTTTTTATTCAAGATACTCACTGGAAATGGAAGATGGGTTTCTGGATTGCAAACAGCAAAAGGACAGAGACAATAGATTGGATAAAAGTGGAAGTTCTCTCCTACACCTTCATGACACTGAAATTGCAGGGGAAGAGAATCAAGATGCTTCAATGACTGAAAAAAATTGTCCAGAGAAAGTATATTCAGCAGCTACTCTGTGTCCAGGGGAAAAACAAAAAGTAAATAAGAATGAGATGGCTAATGAATTTCACCAGTGCAATAAGTACTTAGACAGTGATGCAAAATCTCAAGAAAGACCATGTCATTTGGATCTTCATCAGAGAGAAACTACTTCTGATGTGCAAAAGAGCAGCTCTGCAAAACCTGTAGAAGCCAGTAAGAATCAGATACTGACTCAGGAAGGTCAAGTGAGAGACAGTCAACCAGCAACTACTGAATGCGCTAATACTGATTTACTTCCAGGTAATGTACAGAAATAGAAACATTCATTCAAAAACAAATTAATAAGGAAAGCTTTAACAGTCTGTCTAGGATTTAATCCTGAACTGAAGTAATTTTGGCTGAAACTATATTAAATTTAAATTTTTTCAGTATTTTACTTGGGTAGAGAATGCTTGTCTGTTTGAAATATCCGTCAAGACCCTGCTGTTTAATGAGAAACTTGACTACAAGACAAGAGGTTTTACATAATGCTAAAAGAAAGATTGGATGCAGTTGTCTGCACGTCAGTTATTTTTGATCCAATCTAACATTGACAGCATCAGCTTTGGATGGAATTTTAATATTTGTTCTGTCTGCTTGACAACATATAGTATGTCTGAATGGGATGTGCAATAACTGCAGTAATAACTTGAACTGAACTGTTTACCTGAACAGCTATATGCATTATTGTTGTAATTTATTTATTTATATATTATACACAAATTTGGATCCTTCTACCACTGAATATAACTGAGTATTTGCCATATACATCAGTGGGAGCAGGTCTGAACTCTGACTTAGAGCTTATGAGATGTCTAAAATTCTAAACTTTACCAGTAAAAGCTTATTTAGTAAAGGAGAGATTATACTTAGAACTAATGCTTATATACAGAAAATTGCTAACTTGTTTCATGTAGCTAGATGAATACTTGTCTAGTTCTGTGTTTTGTCTTCCTTATACCAATAATTCAGTCTCTTTTTTCCCATAAAAATATACAATAGTGTTGATTACAACTATTGTGTATTCTAGAGTAATGACATGCTGATTATGATCTATGTTCAGCCAGACCACTGAACAAGAAGACACTAAATCTGTACTACTTCTTTTGTTTGCTTGCCCTTGCCTGCAGCTGCCTGTGCATGTGCAGTGTAGAAATAAGTCTGTGGATAAACAATTTTGGTTTAAATTATCTTATAATCTGACACAGCTTAAGTCACCATTCAGTAATCATTCTCTATTAATCCCCTCCATGCACCTCCTGGTCTAAACTTAATTTATGTAGTAAATGAGAAATTTTGTGTACATTAATTGTATATTTACATTGTCATTTTCTGTATCAGAAACTTAATTATGGAGGTTATTGTTAATTACGGAGGTTACTGTTAATTACCAGTGGTGATTGCTGCTTTAACTTAATTTATAAATCCTAGTTTGTTTTTTATACAGGAAATAAATGCCTCAAATTTTGTCAATTTTGTATAACCCTCCATTTCCCCTTTTTTAACCTGGTTGGATTCTTTCCTGAATGAGTTAAATTTTGCTCTACACAGCCCTGAGGGGAAGATCATCTGCAATTTTTTACATTGTACAGTATTGTGAATTATTTCAGGAGACATAGATGATTATGACACAATGGCACAAACCTGCATGTATGAACATCGGCCTTCAAAAACCCTTTCTCCAATATACGAGATGGATGTTGGAGAAGCAATTGAGCAGAGGATGGATTCAGAAACAGCAGTTCTAGATGTGGATTTTGAAGATCAGCAGTTTGCAGAACAGGACTGGACTCTTCTCAGGCAATTGTTATCTGAGCAGGACTCAAATATAGGTTTCAAAAACTCTGTTCCTGAAGACCTTAACTTAGCACAATGTCTTATCAATCAGACACTGTTTCTGGCACGAGATGGTTCGAATCCTCAGGGTACATCACAAATTGACACATTCAGTAGGTGGACTGAACTCATGTCTCCACTTGATGATTCTTCAGCAAGCATTACAGTGGCAAGCTTTTCATCTGAAGACTGTTCATCCCCTCATGGGGAGTGGACAATTCTTGAACTGGAAACCCATCATTAAGGTGATCAAATGTTTGCAACTGAATTCCAACCCATCCCCCAAATCTATTTTTGATGAGTTGTTTCCATACAGTAATAAAATACTGCATCACTCAAGAACAAGCAATTCTTGATACTGAGGCAATCTTTCTGATACAATGAGGTAAATATGTTCATTTATAATTTAGATTTAATCACAAGTACAATAATTTTTCAAGGCTTAAATGTATGTCTTTTTTAAAAATGAACTCTTAGCATGTATTTTCTAGAATTGTTAGAAAAATCAGATTAAATGAAAGAAAAATCTTGGTTTCCACCCTCCCTTTTATCTTCCTTTCTGATACTTAATATTCTTATTGAGTAAGATTTTAAAGGTGATTGCACAATTAGTAGAGCTATTCCCTTCCTTTTTTTTCCCCTGTCTATATGGTGACTTCATTTTACAACAATAAAGATTCAGAATGCTTGTGTCAAAAGGTGATGCATGCAAATGCTGCTTGAAATGACAGACACATATACTTATGGTCAAAGAAAATGTTTCAATATGAATCTGTCTTGGGCTTTATTAACTCAAGAGTAGCTTCTTTAATCTGTTTCTTCCAGATTTTATTTTTGTATTTTTCATTTGTTTTGTTTAGAAGTTTCCAATAAATTTTTCAAATTGTCTTTAAGAATTGAGAGGGTCTGTGCTATAGCAAAAGCACTGTCTCTTTCTTGGAACTGCACATAATTAAGTAAATATTTTTAATGGCATAGTGCATAAATTCAGAGGAGGCAGCAGAATACTGCCCCTGTTATAAAAAACACTATGTCTGATGTTTTGGTTAGTGTTACATCAGAAGTCTGACATTGACTAGAATTGCCTTCAGGCTTCAAGTCATTACACTTGCATACTTCTGACACTGAGGCATAGCAGGATCCTCAGGAATTTGGTTTTGTTTGTTCTCATAGATGCTGCATTTTTTGAGGGGTAAGAGGATTCTTTCATGTAGTATAGCTTTTATATTGAGACTAAATGTCAACATAAACATTCTTCTGACTAAGAGCGAAATAGGATCGGCTTCTCAGTACTGCTCATTTTGCTGCTTTTGGCTATTAATTTGGGGGTGTGGACAGGACTGTATTGCCTTTTCTAATTTGATGGAGGAAGAAGGAAGGAAGAAACTATTTGTAATTCTTAGCCACTCAGAACTCATCCTGAAACTGAGGGGTTTTTCCCTGCTAAGAACTCTGCATTATGGAAATATTAGGACTTGTCTTTCACACAGCTTAAAATCTATACAGAAGTATTCTACCTCCTCTTAGTCATTAACAGAAGTGCCTTCAGACATGGTTGCTATATGGCAGTAAAAGGCCACTAAAATATTTTTGGTTAAACTATTTAAGATAAGTGCATGACATACTAGCTGTAACCACTGATACTATGGTCAGCTTTGCAAGCCTTTTCACAATTCCAACAATGCACCTTAATTTTCTTTAGAAACTTCTTTTCTTTTTGTTCTTAATCAGAAACTCTCAGTTGCATGGAAATACAGTTGCCCCAGCATATAACTAAAGTTATGAATTGTCTTATCTTTGGACTTGACATGATAAAGAGCTTTGAGGCAAATTCATTTATCTAGACAGCCACTCAGTTGAACTTCTGATACAGGAATAAAAGTCATGTTTTAATTTCCCCAAATTAAATGGAGGAATAATTTTATCTCATTATTTAATATTAAGGCAAGAAAAAAAAAGAGGAAAGCCTTCCTTTTTATGGCGATAAAAAAGGACACATGGAGGGAAGATGTGCAGTCTCATAATAAAACTTTCCCCTACTATTAGCTATTAGCAGCATAAATAGTCAGAGATACTATCATTCAAAATATTTAAAATGTAATATGCTGTATTTACCCCAGTTTTCATATTGAATGAGTTAGAACCTTTAAAAGTGCAAGATACCAAGAAAACCTGCTTTTCACCTTCAAGTTTCCAAGATATATCAACAGTGGATAATCTTTTGGACAAAAGGCAGAAAGAATGAGAACTCTGTTGACCTTGGTTAGTAGTCTCTTCTCCTTCAGGAGGATATTCAAAGTATTAGCCATAGTAATAGATTAAACTCTAGAGAAGCTCTTGCAGAAGGCTGACAAATGGTGTTTTCTCAGTTTATGTGTAAAAGACTACAAGTAGAATTTGCTTAAAATAGTTTAATCAACTTCAAAATCCTGGTGATACTGCTGCATTTCCTTTAATAGTTTTGCAGTAGGCCAGCAATTAGGATTTGGTATATTGTTCAGTTGGTACATATGCAGCCACAGAATTCGGATTCCCACAGCCAGTCTCGGTAGATGTAGCAGAAATAGAAAGTGGTATTTTTTTAAATTTGTGTTACCAGAGTGCCTGTGAGGCTTGATCAGATCAGCATCCCACTGGCTAGACATTGTACAAATACAGAACAAAAATGAGGACTTCCCACAGAGTGGTTATAATCCAAGTTAAAACAAAAGACAAAAAAAAACATTGAAAGGTCAAATGAGTGTGTCAATATTTGTCTAGCTGGTGGGCAATGGTTTCAGCACACCATCAATTTAAATACTGTCATTTTGTCATTCTTTATGCATTATAGGAAGGGGAAGTAAGGGGGTGAGATTTGGAGGCTGGATAATGAAGGATATATTCCTGAATAGCTGTCATCTAAACTCTGTTCCTATTTGACCCTGGTTAGTGGTTCCTCATCATTCACGAGGATATTCATGCTTTAAGTGTAGGTGGCTATCTGTTCTATACTATCTATTACTTGAGTTCTCTGAGTCCTGCTTGTGCCTCCTGACAGTGATTTTGCCACTGTGTTGGCTTCTTCTCTAAAACATGAGAGCATAGACTAAGGTTTGTTTGAAACTTTCATATACAAACAACCAAAACTAGTGTCATGGGCTCCAACTGAATTGTGATTAAGAGGTCCTGAATGACCTCTAAAGTAAAGACAAGATATGTACCTCTGTTGAAACAGTGCAAGGCCATCACCGAAGTAACAAAACAGATGGAATAGTCAAAATAATGTTTAAGAATTTACCTTTGTAAGCAGTGATTTGAATGAATAAAACCAGTAAAACTGCTTTATCACAGCCTGAGAAGAAAATGTTGCAGTCAACAGGAGTTACTGACAACTTACATGAAATTGTTATGTGAAGAGGTAAAGACGTCTGTATCCTACAGGAAGTAACAAATTTAGTGAGCTATCAGTGAAACTTAGAGGAGAGAGGACTTGGAAATCAAAGTTTAAGGTAATGACCCTGGTTTTACCTACCATGAATGACATGTGAAAGATAAGGACCAACATCCAATGTCTATGGATGTATTAGATTTAAAATAGGCTAGACCTCTAAAAGGTGATGTAAATAGGCACTTTTTTGCTTGAAAAATTAGATTCTAGTCTAGACTGGAGAAGCAGCTCTGTAGGATTTTCACATACAGATGCTAGTTAAATTAGTATTTGTGGAATAAATCACTAAGAGTCACGCTGTAGAGGGAAAAGAGAAGGAAATTGAGGCCCAAACACTTGGACTGCTACAGGAAACTGAGGAAAATTGAGATTATTCCAAATGATTTGCTAAAAACAACAATTAGGGAGGCAAATGAAATAAAGATGGTGACAGGAGACAAATGAAGATGATAGGATGTAAGGGAAAAAGCACAGTTGGCTTCATTGAAGATGGCCCACAAGACAGATGAGTATAAAGTAGAAGGTTTGAAGCTGGTTAAGAGCATGTTCATAAGGACTGATCACAGTGAGATACTGGCTTTCTCAGAGTGAAAGGCAGACTGATGCCAGTTTGGTGAAGTATGACAGAATTCCAGGAAGAAAACAGCTTAACCATTAAGAGACAGGCAACAGTTAGAAATCCACATCAGTTTATATATATTGATTTTGTTACTTAAAGGCATGAGATTACACTATATTTATAGAGTGTAGCAAAAGAAATTAAGAGACTAAGACCTAAAGTGAAGATTGGGAGAGATAAGGATGCATGAAATGAGATCAAGCAGTCTGGGCCGCTAAAACTGATCAGATAAGAACATAAAACAAACATCTGCATTTGTGGTAGGGATAGTGGAAAGGACACTCCACATATTAATTGTTTTTCTTGTACAAAACCTTACAGTAGAATCTAAGAATTACAGAAAAAGTGCAGAAAAATCAGAACTACAGAAAAACACAGGCTTGAATGGATCTGCAAAGGTCTCCAATCCAACCTCCTGCTCAAAAGCAGGGGTAACTTCAAAGTTAGATCAGGTTGCTAGGGCCATATCAAGGTCCCTGGCATATAAAATGGTAATAAAGTCAACAGAAGGGAACATGGGGCTCTTGGGAAATAGTTATTTGAGAAAAAAAATATTTTCATTATAATAAAACTACTTTTGGTATTGTTGGAAAAGATCAGTAATGAAATAGAAGAAACTTGGCTTGCTTATAAAATTTTAAGTTCTGGATTATATATGGTGGAACTGTGCATGTTTAATAATCTTAATCCTGGTTACTTTTTAAGTTTATAAATTAATTAAAAATCATAATGAGCTTTTGAGTTTGCAAATTGTATTATTATTTTGGAGGACCTAGTGGGCAAGAGAACTTCCCATGTTTCTCACACAAACACTGTCCATAGGATCTGTTCCACTAGCAGTCTATTCAGTTTCTTTCAGGGAAAATGTACCAAAAAAATTTAACACACCTGTTCCAGGTACAGATCGTAGGAGACTGTTTTAAAACTTTGAATATATCTTATTGCTATTTGGAAAATAATTAGTAGCATGCTCATTCTACTTTGCTCCAGAAAATCTAAACCCTTGCATGAAGGAACTAAGAATTGTTATTTTGTTGTTCATCTGTTGCTCAGAACCAAGACATTTAAGAACTCATTATTTTGCTTCTACTAATTTCAAGGTAAAACTCCTGTTGACCTAGGCTGAAGCAGGCTTAGGGCTTACCAGTATTAAATGCATGTACTAGAAATGCTATTTTTCCAGTATATCTATTTCCTAGTTTTCTAGTTTTATTCTATTAATAACATTGTACAATTGTAGACTTGACAAATTACAGCTAGAAAGACTTCAATTCAGGAGTCATAATTGTATGTGTTCTGTTAATATTTCATGACTGGGGTGATTTAACATTTGTACATTGATAAATGACATTCTTGCCAAGACGACACAGGAACTGAGGACAAAAGAGAATGAGAAGTAGCAGCTTTGTTACAACAGATGATTCCATGGAAATATGCTTTTGGATTTGAAATCCAATATAACTAGAAGCTTTCACCTCTTGCAAAAATCCATGCTGGTTTTCAGCTGTATCTCTTGAACGCAAGCACTAGAGGCTGATTTTGAAAAAATAAACTTGAATATGTTAAATTTTGGGAAAATTACAGCTCAAATCTATTCTTTGGCTGATTTAAAACAAAGCTTCCTATTGAAAACCACTACATGTGTTTAAGGAAACAAAACCTCTAATAGAAAAAAGTGATTAATAAAAAAAGGTTGTATCAATTGGGAAAAATAGTAGTTTTGATAATTTTTCTCTCTTTTTTTTTACCTTTGGTAACTAGTAACTGAAGAAGCTATACAGTGCATGCATTCATATATATCTGTTTGTTTTCTGCATTTTACTTTTGTTTTATACTTTGCTTTGCAATTGATGCTGTATAGTCAAATAGGCCACAGTTCTGCAAACACGGGAGTGGATCCACTTAAGCTGAAAGCCAATCCACAAATGTTTAACGTTCACTTTTTAGAAAGGGTAGTGGAACCGGCACTGGGGGCAGGCACTGTGCAGAGTGGTATTTTTATATGGTACTCAACATAATGAAGTTCTAATCCTGATGAACCATCTGGATGCAGTTAAAGTATGAAATTATTAATAAAGGAATTCCATTAAGTTGCTTCCCTGTTCTCTTTGATTTACTACTTAAGTTCCCAGCTCAGAAGACACTTCCATTAGAGAAATCGAAGTCCCAAGTAATCTAAATTTCTGCATTACATGCAACAAAAGATCTTTTGCTGTTGCACAGTAAAACATGAATGCTGATCAGATCTTCAGTGACTGAAGCCTCAATACTTGAGGGAAAGGTTGACTATAACTCAGTATCTAGATATATTTAACAAGGACATTAATGGTCAAAACAGTTTTGTGTATGTTAACAAAAAATGACTTAACTGGACTCTAGTCAATCTAAACAGAGGCTCAATTGTACAAATTTGGGGACTGAGTCCAAATTCCCAGGCAGTCCATCGGGTTTTATATTGATGCAAACAAGTAAGAGTGACTCTGACTTTTTCTGAGCTCCTACTGTGAATGCTATCAGATCCACATTTATTAAAATCAGGATACTTTTAAGTGAACAGAAAGTCTTGTAACCTGAGTAAAAAATTTGACTCATGTAAATTACTTTCTAACTATATTAGCTGGTTTTGAGACAGATCTCACCAAATTACTTAAATCCACAGCATCCTCATTTATGCAATCCTTATTTATTAATTGATGTGATTTTTCTTACACTTGTGTTTAATTACATTTAATGCTGCTTTTTTTTCTAACCCTCTTTTTAGTGTAGCATGACATCCTGCCTCTCATTAGGACTCTATCAATGTGCTGAAGATCAGTATAAATAAGACAAACTCCAGATTCAGTGTAGGTAGTGTAAAAACTTGTTACCTTCATAGAATGAGGTATTTCTCATGCCTATGGACATGAGACCCACCTATAAGTCCAACTTTCTACCTGTAACAGAATGTCTTCCTTTATCTCTGAGGTAGAGAAGGAAACTTGAATCTCTGTTCTCTGGATTATCACATTCTAGTAATCAAGATTTAATAACATATATGTATAATGGGATGCATTTGGAGAAAAGTTTGAGTTATTACCTGTAGTCCATGGCTTTATGATCCTAGAATATTTTGACCTCTCAGTCTTTGGGAAGGTGAGGGGGGTGGGTATAAAGCTCTCAAAACTGAATGCCTGCATGTTTTCCACACACTTGCTTTTCAACCATTGATAATTAACCTGGGCCTAAGAAACTGTATTTCCAAATGACTCCTTGTGAACATGATCTTCTGTTCCCAGTATCTCTGTACTGTCGTATAGTCCCAAAAGCTTTCTTTCCCATGCTATATACTAAAGATTCTTAGTTCATTTCTGTATGACAGAAGATAATAAATCCTGTGTGTAACTTAAATGCTGAGTCATTGTACTTAATTGAACTTGTAAACTGCTGACATCAATTTTTATTTGTGCTCTGCAAAGTGCAAAAAAAATGTTACCTTCCTCTGCTGTCTATTTAGTGGGCTTCACTCCTTTTTCTCCTCTAAATGGAAAAACACCTTTTCCTTGGATCATGTAATCAGGAACAAGACAGGTGATGTGTGACAAAAGGATCTGTCAGTTCTTATATAAAAAACTAGAGAGAAAGAAGATACCTATGCAACTGCCTTACAAAATAAAGAATTTATGCTGATTTAGAACACACAGGATATGGCCGAGGAGAGCGCAGAGAAACACTAATTTCATGAAAGATTTTGCCTTTTCATAAATTAGTTATTAATCCAAATACTTAAGCCATTATCTTAATCATATGGGAGTTATAATCCGAAGATCCTTCTATTCCTGCCTAAATGGGTTGCTCTGCTCCCAGGAGTTACTTGATATGCTGCCAGACACAGCCCTGTTCTTTGTCTTGCAGTTTCACCTGTATACAAAATGCACCGTGTTGGATGTGGAAAAGGAATGCTTCTGAGATTTAAAGCTAAGCATAGCAAAATATCAGAAACTGTCACAGCAGAGATAACTATAAATAGTAAAATAAATTTAGCTCATAACATCGGGTAGCACACTATCGCTCAAAGTCACTCTTTGGAATGGACACTACTGGGGAGAAGAATACTCTGAAGACATCACAATCCAGAAAAAAGTATTTTCTTTGAGTCCAAGCTCTACTTAATTAGCCTTCAGACATTCAGCTCATAAAAAGAGAAAAACAATTCATGCAGTGAGATTTGGACGCCAATGCCTTGCAAAACAAACTATTTCCAGAATTGTCCCTTGAGCAGTTTGGAGCCCTGGAGCCCAGCATGTCCCATTGCATATGACTTGGGACCACATGAGTGTTAGGCTGAAGTGGCTCGTACACAGCAGGCAATGGGGTCTATTGCCCTCCGAAATTTCTGACTCAGAAACAGTCTTATTTTTATTTCAAATGTGAACATTGTCAAATGTAATAACAGGCTGAAATATATCCATTTAGGTTTCCATTTAGTATAGGTTTTTGCCAACAGAATAACACACAGAATATATACAAGCTAAAATTTAACAACTGGAGTCAAAATACTGACAGGAAGCCATTTCTGTAAAGGTTTTTTCTTATTGTCCCACACTTGTCCCGCATTGTACTTTAATTCCTCTCAGATGGGTATTTTAGAGTTGGGAGGCAAAGGGTGTGAGGTATAATAAACAGCTCTAGAGAGAAAAGGCATCTGCTGGCATAAATCCAGTGTTTAAATTTCTCTGTAAAATTTTAAATGTAGTAATTTAATCCTTCATGTACCACACATTTCTAACAGTATTACACTGAAGGAAACAAAAATCTACTCACCTGTTAAAGATATTTAAATTGTGAACAATCTTTTTTTTCCATTCTGAATTGCTGTAGTTCAATTAATGCCTGTACATATTAGAAGTATTCCAAAATATTAATTCTGATACACTAGAGTGGTATAAATCAAGTAGACCCACTACAGCAAACCAGTTCCTACTCTTTACCACTGGGATCTCTCCAGTACTGAAACACAAATTAATTCACAGCATGTATCAACTCAACCTTCATGCTGGCAGATGTCAGCAGGATCATCAAACCTCATCATAAAACTGTCTTATTATTTTATATTTTTATTCTAAAATAATTCCTGATGTTCTTAAAGCCTTGATTTTTGTATGCAGAGTCCACAGTGCTACAGGATACGGCTTCACAGTTTGCTGGTACTGTCACAGCTTTGCAGAATACTGCTGCTGGGTTACCTCATGCATCTGTTATTTTCCTTTAATTTGCTGATTTTCACATTTATACTCCATAGAAATTTCAAAATTCAGTATTAGAAATATTTTACTTACTATCAAAAGTAGCATGTCATTTCCATTCCCTTGCAGTGACAGGTAACTGCAGCTCATGTGCATTAGACCAACAGAAGAAATCAGATGTGAATCCACTTATTTGTCTGAAACAAAAATAAGTCATCTTTAAATTACTAAGGTGTCTAATTATTTCTAAGCAAGCCAATTTGCTATTTAAATGTATCATATAAATAATAACATATAAATTATATAAATATACATAAACATGGTCAGTTTCGTCTATTTTAAAATGTTATTTTAAGAGTTTAAAAAGTAAAAGCTTTTACTACAATCTTAGATTTTCAGTAAAAATACCAGTTTCAGTGGATAGGTGTGAAGTCTAGATTAATACACTGGGTGAAGAGCAGAGCTGGAAATCAATGCACTTTTTCCGTACTTTCAGTTAGTCCAGTTCCTTACCATAAAAAACAGTGCTGTTTCCTCTCAAGAGAAAAGAATCTCCAACATTCTGAGTACTTCACTGAAAGTGGTGCTGCCATTTCTTGCGTTCACATTTTTGTCCCATGTAGCTTCTATATTTAGAACATCATGGAACATAATTTGGAATATTCTTCCTCAGAAACAGCTGCAGAATTAGCTGCCTATTAAGAACACCTCCTCAGGATTTTCTTCATATGCAGAAGTAGACTCATTACCACTATTGTTTATTGCAACCACTTGTTCTGCCCGGTGTCCTTCCCTGTTTGTCCTTTCAGTCACTTTTATAATCTAAAAATGGCACACAACCTGGACTTGTACAGCAGCAGCGCATCAGGCCAACGCCAGGTTTCTGGAAGGCTCCAGGGCCGCTCAGCAGAGGGCAGGGGCCCCCGGGGCGGGCAGGGGCCCCCGGGGCGGGCAGGGGCCCCCGGGGCGGGCAGGGGCCCCCGGGG
>NW_009970724.1:8411100-8425508 GCF_000747805.2 Chaetura pelagica
GGGCTCTGCTCCGCCCCGGGCCCCGCGCGCTGGGCGGCCCCTGCCCGCAGCCCCGCAGCCCGCCTGCCCAGCGGACCCACCGGGATTTCTCTTCAGCGCCTTTTCAGGTTTTTAACGTGAGGAGAAGTCCGGTTAAAACTTATACTGGGAACCAGCTGGCACGTAAGTTTGACGGAAGGCAGCTCTGCAGGCCCCGACGCGGCCGCAGCGCCAGCCTGTCCCGGGACGGCGCCCCAGGCCTGCCAGGCCTGCCAGGCCCAGCCTCGGCTCTCCCCAAAGCTCCTGCCAGGGAGCTTCGGTGTCACCACCTCAGCCTTACTGAAATAGAACTGCCTGCCAAGCTGGATATCCAGGAGTGTTTTCAGAAGAGTGAAGTGCAAATGTACATGGAAAGAGCTACTGTTCAGATCCATGGCTTTGTGGGCAGCTCCAAGCTGGGCTGCAGGCCTGGGGCAGTTTTCCCAAAAATATCTTAGTGTAAAAGGTGCACAGTGACCAGTGTACCCTCTGAAAGTAGGGTAAATGTTCCTTAGTAATTTTACATGCTTTCAGGAATGTTTTTCTGAAGTCATATATGCATTATGGTGCTCTGCCTCTTCTGCCTTAGAGAGGAAGCTCTCTCAGGTACAAATTCATTAAAGGCATTTAAGTATCTAATTGCCATCTTAAGCTAGTTCCATGGTAGTGAGCACCTGTACACATTTGGGAGAGATGGGGAGTGCCATGTTTTTTAATCTTATCTTTGAAGGATCTTTGTGTCTTAAACATCTCTTCAATTTGCTGGTAATATTTATGATCTTTCCAAGCTTTTCAGAAGGTGGTATCTGAGATTTCACTGCAGAGACATTAAACTCTTGAAAAAAATGACAGAAAGTGTTGGCCAGGAACAGTCAAGATGGGTAACAACGATTATTATGAGTACAGCACTGCAGGTACAATACCACTTGTCAAGAACAGCATCTAACTCACTCAGAAATGCTGAAAGAAGCATTTCCTGTCTTCTATACATGGAAATATTTTACACAATGGCAACAAATATGGTTTTTGAGGATGAAACACTGACATTAGCCTGAAGTTGTTTCTCCTATACTACTGGTTCTTTTTGTGTGTGTATAATTTTTCTCCTAGCTACTCTACCTATTTAGTATTCTTGCCTCCTGCCATTCTGAGTTACACTGCTTTAGGATCATCCTCCTTACTCATAATTTTTGCACTGCACTGACTCTGCTTTCAATTAGCATTATGAATAATTCCATCAGAAATGTTTGTAATATTTTTAATTTCTCCCAAAACACTTTATTTTTTACAATACAGTATCAACATTAGCATAGATTCTTACTCGGTAGCTGTGTAATCCAGTTTAAAATAGTGAGTCTTACATATATTGATGTATATTTTTATCTGTTAATATCAGAAGCCTGGATTGTGTTCCTCTGTAAAGTGAAAGGGTATGTCAAGGAGCTGGTAATTAGTTCCTGCAGCTGAGACCAATTTCATTGCAGCTGGGGAGAATTTAGAGGCCAGAGGGCTTTGATTCACAAGCAAGAATATCTTAAGTGAGCTTGGCTGACAAGGTTATCACCCCATTTCTGCTGTATAAATGGGTGAATGGTGTTGAAGTAATTCCTCAGTCACCTTGGTTTAAAGCCTGTTCTTATTTGCCTGCTTGTCTGGAGATGACAGCCTGTAAACTATTCCAGTTTGGGAGCTGCTTCAAAAGCAAATTAATCCATAGTATGGTGAGAGGTATTGGAGAGCAGTGATCTCATCAGCTATACCAGAGTAACTTTCTCCTATTAATAAGAATCTCAACTGTACTTTAAACTGTTGCTGTTGGTAAGGATTACCCACGAGAAAACACAAGGAAATAGCTGAATACAAATCTGAGATGGCTTTTCTTTTACAAAGGCATTGCTTTGTATCAGTTTTGGTTATGAGCTTTCTTTTTTCCCTGCACAGCTACCCTTTTCTTATAGCTGTTATTTATATTTGTGCATTAAGCAACTCACTGTCAGCAGTAGCTTTGAAGCTGAGAGGTTTTCCAAAATTGTAGTTACATCTCATAAGCAGCTGACATTGAGTGTTCCCTTTCCATACCAATTGAAAGCATAACATTGTGGTTACTGTCTCCTTCAGGGTTCACTTGTTATACTGATTTTAATTTGTATTCTTCCATAAATCGTAACACTTCTCTATAAAGGCAGGTTGGCTACATTTCAAATCGGTAGGTTAAAGAAGATGTTAACTAGAAAGGATTCAGTGATTTAATCTTTAAAATGTCTGTGTTTGAGCAGCTTCTGTAGAACATACTGCAGAAATGTTTTTTGCAGGCTGAAAAGGATATCCAACCCCCCTCCACTCTAGATTATTATGTTTCATAGTGCTATGTTCTAGTTTTCCTGAGTGGATTGCATCCTGTCAAAAAGCTGTAAAGAAAATCATGTCCCATACAGATTTTCTGAACTGTCTTCCGAATGAAGTGCTGACATCTGTGAAAATAATGCAGGATAATTAACTGGAGTCATAGAAACACACTATGTATGTTCCTCATTTCTGCAAATCTTCCTTTAGCACACCTTACAAAAATAGACTAAAATGTTTGAGCTTCTTTATGTATTATGCAGGAGCTCCCTGTGGCAAACTGAATGTATGCATACAAAATTGTCATTCAATGTTTGATATCTTCTAATGCAAATATTTCAAAATTTCATTAACTGAAAAGGTTTAATTAACATTTTACTACTTTTTATTGCAAGTGGAATAGAAATATTTCTTAAACAAAAAAGAATATAGGAATATATTTAAAGCATGTTTTTTACAAGTAACCTTTTAAAATTTATTTAGAATCATGAAATTTCTACAATGCTTCAGAGGCAACAACACAGAGTTCGATATTCGGAATCAGTGGAAATAGGATCCGTGATTTTTTCTCTCTCTGGTACAGTACCTTAAAGTTTATGTTTTAAAACTCACTGGCTCTACTGAGGTACAGGATCAGGCCCTGTTGTAGTTTACACTAAGTTGAATAAAAGCTGCTTTGTTGGAATGTCAGGCAGCTGTGGAAGGAGCTGTGCTGTGATTGCATGTAAACCAGAGGATGGGGTAGAAAACTTCTGAGGATGAAACATTTAATTGGGTTTTTTTACTTTTTTTTTTTTTATCTGTTGTAGAACAGCTATATTAGATTTGGTCATCCTCACCTAAACTGCTTAGTAAATTCTTGCTATAAGTGGGCAAACGTTGAGTGCCACTAACATGTAAGAGCCATCAAGATATTTAGTATTCATGTTGAGTTTACAGTCCTGGTGGTAGCAGAGAAATTAGGGAAAGGATTCTTTAAGCAGGCTTGATTTGTGAGTCACTGAAACTGCAACATGAAACATCCCTCCTTTTTAGAGTGGAAAATGCTTTAGACAGGTAGATGAGATCTTGAAGCTGAAGCTTCCCTGAACTATTTAAGAGGGCCTAGTCTTCTGTATCTTCAATTGTTAAGCCCCCAAAACTTCAACCTTATTAACTTTCCCTTTCGAATAGCTTAATTGATGGGGTTATAATTTAGTTTTTCCTGGTAGACAGTTTAGCTTACTTTTAAGATGTTACAGGTGTAACATCTTTATCTCATTTAGAAATGGAACTTTCAGAGCTCTCTGCATTTGCCCTAAATTTATTTAGCAGTTGCTTGTTCCTGATGCACATGCTTTCAAATGCATTCAGATGTCTGAGTGGATTGAGCAGTTGGGGTTTTTTGATGTTATGGATAAAAATATCCTGAGTTATTTGTAGCTTTATCTTAAAATACTAGTCTTCACTGGCCAAATCACATTAGTGTATTTCACTGCCAAGATGTGTAAATTTATTTATATGTTGCTTTGTTCCATTGCCTTTTAAACTAATGTTTGGGTAACAATTTTGCTTCCTGGTTTGGGGTGAGAACATGTATATCAATTTCTTCAACAGGTGTTGCATTTATACTGGCAGACACTCAAGACTTTCTTACGACAGGGGAAGAACAGTTTTTCAGAAGAATTCAGAGGTTCCTGAATATTCATAGGAACAGTTTTTTGGTTTTGTCAGCTGCTCTTCATGGACCAGAAGAATGGGATGTCATGTTCAGGATTCAGACAAGGTACGATTTCAATATCAAACCAAATTTTTATTGCTAGGAAGAAATTAAGTCCTAGATTCAGGAATGTCATGGTCAGAATTATTTTCAGGAATATGATTTTATTTTGCTAATGCACTGGCAATTCATTTAAAGCATATATTTATCAATGACAAAAGAATCCTAAGTTAATAAATGTGACATGTCATTGGTAACAAAAAGGGATGTTCCTCAAAGCATAGTAATTAACATCCCTTTCAATCACTTTAGGGCTATCTAGTGCAATTGTTTTTAAAGTTTTCTCTCAACTGGCAAATTAGGCAATTTTCTTAGCTCTGTCAGCATCTTTTCATAGTCATTTTCAAAACAGAACAGTTGTCTTTATGAGAAAAGGCTTTATGGAAAAGTACAGGTTCTTCACCAGCTTTAAAAAGCTATTTACTTGGAATAGTGTCAATTAGACAGAGCTAGAACACTTGAAATAATCAATATTATAAAACTGGACATTAAAACTGGTTTAAAACTTTATCTATGATTTCTAATGAAGCCTGAAAATGTACGTTTCAGTACATGCCTGCTGACAAGTTATCAAATTGTGCTTCATACTTGTAGTCAAGAGTATTTTCTGGTAGGTACAGTCATCCTAACTGCAGCTGATTTTCACTCTTGACATCAAAGAAGTGACTATTCTAATGGAGTCTTTGATCTTTACCTTCCTGAAAGTAGCACCACTTTCATTAAATCCTGAGCACACTGCCAAATGTTGATGAGTAGCAGAGTGTATGGGATGACATGTAGAAAATCTATTACCCTTTTGTAAAAATTCCATACATTTTCATGAGAAGTCTTAAAAGCTCTGCCACCATTCAGCAAGAGCATGCTGTTCAGCTGATGGGAGTGCTAATTCTCAGTCTACCTTGTGGTTATTTTGTGCACATGTTGATCACAAGTGTGATGTTTTGAAACTATATTCCATTTGGCAATTCAGTAATTTTATTAAAAATAAGTTTTGTCATTGCAAATTGATGTAGACAGGCACATGCTTTGTTACTGCCTGGCAGCTTGGAGTAGTTCTGCATGTGAATCCTGACAGAGCTTTTGCACTGGTAGGGTTGAAACTCTCTCAAACTGCAAGTCACCTGTTGGATTAGTTAAAAACCAAAAAATCCCCATGTATTTTCAGGTCTTTCTGTATTACTGTTTCTTTCTGTTTAGCTGTGGTTTTGTGACAACTGGGAAAGATTATTTTTTATTAACAAGAACATTACAGGATTGTTCAACACCATGAACACTTTCTGTAGGGTTGTATATACCATAGGGGAAAGGGGAGAAAAGCAATCATTATCATCACAGCTCAAATGATCATTCCACTAATGTCCTCAGTAAATCTATGTGTTAACCTTCAAACACCTTCGAGCAAGACCAGCCTTGTATTCTAATAGCCAATTCTGCCCATTGATCAAATTATTAACATACAAACTAAATTCAGACCTGCTGTAATTGGAAGCAAAACTACCAATAGAAATGGATTTTCCTGGATTTAGGGAAGCACATTTGATTGTTACTTTGCTGAACTCTGTTAATTCAGCCTTTGCTTAGCCCACTGCTAGTATCAGCAAAGTTGCATCTATTTATTACTCTAATCCCTAAATGTAAAACAAACCACCGTTTCTGCATCTGATTTTAGCAAAACTCAACAGTAACCTAAGTACCTGCTCTTACACTGCCTATAACATTTATTTTTGCTAATCAGAAGACTGGGCAGCTAAGTTCAGATGAGATACCTAACCAGCAGGGGCCTTAACGTGAACCAGTCCAAGTCATCAAACAGATTGAGGGGAAGAACAGGTGGCAGTCACAAGGGGAGGTCACAGGGGAGTATACAACTGAGCAGCTGGGCACTTTGTTTGGATTACATGTTTAATTATATTTAAATTTCATCCTCCTTTATTGTTAACTCCCTCTCATATTTTAGCTCTGCAAGAGAAAATGGCAGCAATGCTCACTTTGTGGTTATTGTTACAACACACCTAAGTTATAAGTCTTAAGGAGAGGCTCAGTGCTTGTCTAAGCTTTGATCTCTCTCCCATAGCTGCACTGAATGACTGATGCTGGTCTTTAAATCTTCAGATTCTGTTCTCAAGAATGAATGCATATGAATAACATGATTTACAGAAAGAGAATAAATTTTAAACTATTTGGATAAACAAGACTTCACATGACATTCTTAACAGAATTATCCCATTATCTTAATCCATCTGATGTACAGATTGCTGTATTTAGACAGTTCACTACAAATATTTAGTTTGAATTCTTACACATTTTAGCACAATGTTTTTAGATACCTTTCTGTGTTCTTCCAAAGCCAGAGAAAAACCTAAACATTTTTTTACTAGCACTGTGGACAGTCTTCAACAATATAGCAGAAGAGAGTTAGTTCTCTCCAAATGTATACATGCTTAAGAAGTGTTGACTGAGTCAAAGAGCCCTGCAAAAAGAAAAAAAAAATGAGCCCCAGAAAAAGAAACGAGCCCTTCCAAGTCCCACCCAAAGTGGCACAGAAATGGGACAGATGGCTATACAAACAGCATGAACTCTCCAGTTGCCTTTGAAGATAAAAGCCATCTTTACGTACTTGTGGGGTAGGCACAGTTAGAAGTTGCTTACATCATGGGGGAATGCTTTTTGAGTTTTATGGCATAAGAAATTAAATATGCATTCTAAAAGTAACCTTAATTTATTTTGATGTGCAGATTCCTGGGTAGTAATTTACGGATACTACCGGTTCATAATACTGCTGAAACTGCTAAGTTAATGCTAACTATAGCTAAGGTAAGTCTGGTTGCATGTACTTAAAAATATTAGTTCTTCAGCAGTCTATCAGGCAGGAAAAGCCAAGATCTAGAAAATACTTATTTTTCCCTAATGAAACTTTTTGGGTTATATTGACCCAAATCTATGTAATACATTCAGGGAAGACTGTTACTCAGCTTTAGCTGAGTCTTTAAACTATTGTTAAAGGTAATTTTAAAAGCTTTTAATAGCATCTGTGAGCACAAATTAGATATTTAAAAGCTAATTCAGCTATTATTTACCTCTGTTAAGTTAGGGTGTCTTCATTTGCTACTGCAGAACCAACATGAGATCTAAACATATAATGACTTCAACTTAAAGTAAAAATATCAATCTGAGAACTCTTGTTACTTGTGGATTTTTAATGATACACATACTAGTATATTATTTCTATAGCTTAATTACTATCATTTATCTGTGTATCTGCAGCATACCCTGTATGCATCAACACATTATTAAATCTATTTAGTGAACCTCTTTAAAGAACATTTTTCTATTAAAATTCTTCCTTAGATATTAACTATAACAATATTAGCAGCATTCCATGTACCCAAAGGAGCAGATTGAATAACATGTTGGGAATTGAATATGAGTGTATATGTTGTCTTTTCTTGAAGTGGGGATCTCAAAATAACAAGCATTAACCTATTCAGAGCATTCATCATTTTTTAAGTGTGTAAGCTCCACCTCACTTGTTATATGGCAAAATTGCTAAATACTTATAGCAATGTTGAACATGGTGCTTAAACTTTTGATGGAATCTACTGGTATCAGGCCCAGACTCTTAATACAACAGTAACCTAAAAGCTTTTAAGACGACTGATGCTCCTATAAACCTGAACTCGGTTTTCTACTTGTTCAGAGACTTTGTACCAATTTCAAAAGGAAAGCCCCATAAGGAGAGAGGACAGTACATACCACAAGTCTATCAGGTGCCATTACATCACTTCTAACTGATGCAGTGCAAAGCCAGTTTAATGAGCTCATCTTTTGCCAGAGAATCCCTAGCTGGTATAGGGCCTGAAAAATGAACTTCTTTGCCCAAGGTTAACAGACATGGCCAAGGGAGCAGTACCATCCACCATATTCAGCTCCTGTCAAAATCCTGTGCAGATAATCAGATGCAATGCTGACAGGACTGGTTATTTTAAGACTGGTCTTGCACCTAAAGGGATCACATCACCTCCGTGTACATCATTCCTGAATATCTACTTCAGAAAACATGATTCAGATTTCACTGCTGAATAATTTTATATTTCTACTGTTTGAAAAGTAAGATGTTGAATATTCTATTACTGAAGAATTACTGTGTCTGACTCATTAATAATATTTTTCTTTCCTCTAAGATAACTTCCAAGCCACAAGCAGATGATATTCGTTACAAAATTGCAATGACAAAAGCCCAAATAATAGAAAGCAGTCCAGTTTGGAAGATGCTTCAGCAGTACCAGCTGCTTAGGAACTAATTTAGTATTTGGGGGTTTTATTCATAAATAGAGAGGCTAGATTTTAAACAAAATATAGAATGTTCTTAAAAATAGTTAAATTTCAAAAGACTGCATATACAACTTATACATTTGGAATGAAAATGTATATTAAGTAACTACACAGTGAAAAACAGCATACATTACACCAAATGTGCATCTTAAGGAAAAAAAAGTGGTTTAACTACGCTATAGAAAAGCCATCCTTATTTTTAACTTGATTCTTAATTTACAAGCTTATCTGTCAAGACTAATTTCCAAAAAATATTTAATATATCTTAAGGGAAAATTAATACTTAAAAGATAAGGATGATCAAACAATTCCAAAATACAGTTTTCCCATGCATTACCAGCTACATGTATGAAATCTTATACAATGTGTTTTTAAACACAGTGTTATCTGTTGTTACTCAGTTTTAACATCAAAATTGGTGGGTTTTTCTTTAAGTCTGGTTTCATTTCCATTAGTATTTCTATTATCTATAGCTTAAAGTCCTGTTTATAACTATAGAAACTTGTCTGTCAACATTAAAAAGTGCTAATAAAAATACTTTGTGCTTAAACAGTGTTTTTTAATTAATGGCTCTCCAGTCACTTTATTAAGATCTTGGTCATTCACAACACCAGTCTGCAAAGCTATTATCTAACAAATATTGGAAATTAACAGAAAAATAAATGCACAACCATACCTCCTTGCCACAGCATACAAACAAAAAAACCCTTGTTTTTAGTTTCTAAACTTGAGAAGAAGCATTAGGTTCTGAAGAGGGGTACTTCAGTAAGTAGGCCGTCTCTGTGAATCCCATACAACTATAGCAAGAGAAAATAAACACAGCAGCGAGACATACAAAGAGGAGCATTTACGATTCTTCTACAGGGCACTCTTAAGTTGCTCTTCTTTAGAGGCTGGGAGCCTCCTTTTCAACTTAAGACTTATAGTCAAAATGATCTTATAAGAAGTGTGTTAATTCAAGTACTTCAGCTGACACAACTATTTTCATCTGTTACAGCTTTTATTTTCGCTTCAATGACTTCTTCTACTCGAGCTAGAACACTTTCTATTAAATCAAATGTGAAGAGAGCCGAGTGTAAAACCTGAAATGACAAAAGAAATTAATGGGGTTTTTATTAGAATAATATTTTTTTTTAACCCATTGTACATGTATGTTTGTCTCCAGACTGAAAATAAAATTTCAGTATTTCTTAATAACTTTTAAGGAAATGCAAAATTACCTGAAGCTGCATTTCGGTAGTCATGGGAGGCATCTTTTCCCCACCAACAGTTACAGAACAAGCTGTGTTAGAACTGTGTGCCTCTGTAGAAGAAAATAACCAACCAGAGATCAGGCTGCTGTTTCACATAACTTTTAGAACAAGAAGAATGTTTAATACATTAGCATTTCTAGACAGTAATTGCAAAACCCACAAACCTATGGATTGACCAAACAGGACAGCAGGCACTGAACCTTAAGAGGAAGGCAGGTTGAGCTGGATGCTACCTCTAAACTCTACAGCATGTATGACTGACTACATTACTGACCAGGCAGTATCTGTAGCTCAGAACAATTGTATATAGCTAAAATGCTCCTTAAAAGGGGGAGGGGGGAGAGAAATCTAGTAATTTTAAATTATTTTTAGTATTTCCACATCCAGAGAGATAATAGAATGTTCTTTAGCTGGACTTAATGAATTCAAACATGAAAGACATTTTATTAAGAAGAGGCTGCAGGCCTCTCTGTTGCAGGCAGATTACTTGCAGCAAGTCTGAAAACTGAGGAGAAAATCTCTTACATTCAGGCCACACATTTGAAATTCAATATAGTGCTTACAAATATTATACATCAGGGAAAAAGGCTAAATTATTTACTCTGATGAGTTAGATGTTCTCTCCTGAACTCCAACTGCTTTATGTTTTGTCAAAGCACAGAGAAACTAAGAGCAACTTACAGAAAAAGCTTCCCAAGTCTTTTCAAATTGTTCCCTTTAGAAAGATACACACAGGTTGAAATGCACTTCTCTAGCTCATATAGTTTACAGCAACAGAAGAGGATAAGACTAGAGTCAAAAAGCCATACTGACATTTTTTGTAGCAGAATCAAGTTCCTTGGGCTGTCTGAATTATACTGGAGACCATAAAGGAACAGAGGATCTGACCATACACAGAGTTGCCTTACAGCAGCTAGAGCTCCTATGGCCTGGGGAATGGGGCTGCTTAACCCACAGCAGCATCTGATTCAGTGTGTCATATTTAAAAAAAAAAAATTACAATAAAAATCCAGCATGTAATCCTTCAGGTTTTAAGAGAGCACATATTTGCTGTGGGAATTATTTCTTCTCTTGTTAACCTCCCCACACCTACTATAAGACCTAGGGCTTCACATTCAGAGAGAGACTTAGATGCTCCTGTCTAACTGTAAAATCAAAAGTACAAATGTAGAACAAATTTTGAAGATCTTCATGTGACATTTCTATTAGGTTTCTCTAAGGTTTACAGATGTGATGAGAAATAGAAGAGTTCAGATTTTTTTTTACCAATTATGAAAATTATTAATATAAAATGCAGCAAACACTGAATTATTATTTGAAATCTGGAATAGTGTCAACAGTTAAAAAAATATTATCTGTGCAGCACTCACCAACTGTCTGCTTCCACAGGACTTCCAAAGTTTCTAAATATAAACAAAGCTTAAGAAAAAAAGAAAACTACTAACCTTTTCTGTTCTCTTTCTTATTCTTGATTTCTGCTTCATAGTGAGCTTTTGACATATTGAGTCCTACATGCAGTGGTTTTAAAAAATTTTGCTGAATCTTGCCAAGTGTGGTCCATACACCAGTCTACTCAAACAGAACAAAGCGGGTTACTATCAGTTTTAACAGAGCATTGCAATGCCAGGTTTTTGAGCATGAGTTTTTGGAAAAGTCTTTCCAACATACACTTCTGTGCTGGGAGGAAAAAGAAGAAAAGGATTTAGGCTCATTCATTAAGCATGAATAGCATCACAACAGAATTTTTTCTCTGCTTCCTCTCTGCTACATTTTCAGTGTTATTTGTTAAGAAGTGGCAGATTTGGAGTAGGGGGAAAAAAAAAAAAAAGATATTAGTATCTAGGCTGGTAAGTACAGCAATGGAAACACATTTGTAACTTGTTCTTGTAAGCAAAGCTGAAAGGCTCTTGGTATGTCAGATGGGGAGTACTAGCCACTTTCTCAGGCTAGAAACTCTACAGTGAGTAAGCAATAGTTGCAGATTCCTCTAAGATAATTCAGCAGCAAAATGGCACAAATATTTAAATTCATGTGTCTGAATTAACGCTGTTTTGCAATGCCAAATGAAAGCTCTGATAAATGTCATGCTTCCCAAATATACAAGGGTCTTGTCTATATTGCATTCAGTTTAAGAAGCACTGTAGAATGCTACTAGTTATGCTACCACCCCATCCTTAGGCACAGGATCCAGTGACTCATTAACTTCTCCCCAATTTGGCACAAGTGAAAGAAGGAGTTTACAACACTGGCTCTCAGGAAGCAACAGATACAAGGAAAAGATGCTCAAAAGCAAGACTGTTCAAGGTTATACAGCACAAGAGGAAAACTTGTATGCCTTGGCACCTAATAAACTTGGAGTTACAAAACTGCTGGAGAAGGAAACAAATACAAAGCAGTCTTTGTGTCTTTAAATATAGGAGCCATTTATACAAGCCCTGTCTTCAGGCAGTATCCTCAAAGGGCAGAGAAAGGACGATAAAAATAAGACTTCTCAATGTTAAATAGGATTGTTGATTACAGTGGAAAAGTCAGCAAATTTTAATGCTACATGAAACAAAGTTAACTAGTCAAATCAGAAAACTGGTAATTACTTCCACCAGAATAGGGCTAAAAATTAAGAAATAACTCCAGAAAAATCCTAATTTTAAAACTTGATTAATGGAAGTGCTTGTCACACAGCAATCAAAACATCTGAACTGACATAAATGGAAGCATTTTCTTTCTGCCTCACTTGCACTATATGAAGTCAAGGAGAACTGGCAGGGCTTAAATTTAAAGGTAAAACTTCAGAAGAGGTGATGCTATTTTCTCCTCAAACTGGAGGGGCATTCTTTATGCCAGGTAATAGCCAGCACTGTTACAGGAATTGTGTGCTACTACGTATAAATTTTACTACTTATAAAAGAGCAATACTGTCTTTCCTTACAAAGCTATGCATTTACATGAAATTGGGTGGACTGTAATGAGCACTTAAGTAGTAATCTCCCCATAAATCTGAGAAACTGATATAGTCTATCAATACTAATTACATAACAGTAAATTAGAAAGGCACCAATTGAAAGCTATTTTTACTATTCATTTTCATTACCATTTTTGTAATCAGTGCAAGTTATATTATTATTCTACTTAGCTAATAACATCATTAGGTACTTACAAAGCTTGTATTCATAGATCTCAAAAGGGCTCTAAAAAGATCAGAACTTTTTTTGTATTTCAAGAAAACAAAAGACTAAAGACTATTACTCCAAATCATAAAGAAAGCTGAGTACTCAGAACACATTTCCATTAACTGCAGGTGGACAGGTCTGACTGTACATGAAACCAGCAGATCCATCATAATACACCGCACTAGAAGCAGCTGAACAACAAATACAGTTGGCACTGATCTACCCCTAACAATTGTTGCTGACAGCTCCAGACAGCAAAGAGCAACACAAAGCAGAGAAGAAAAGGTGGGGATTACAACTAAAGCTGTAAAATCCTGCTTTAAACTGAGGCAGCATATCATATGGGTAAAAGACATAAGGGCAGTTTCAAATTTTGAAATATGCTGCAAAGTTTAAATATGCAGAGTACTTCTGGAATATATACATTCAAACATCCACGCACAGGAGAAATGAAGGTCAAGAGGCATACCTGTAATAAACCCACAGGTAAAACACAGTGGTGGGCAGTTTAGGCTGGCAAGCTACATTTGTGCATAAAACATTCTAGGCTGTGTCTGGTGAAGCAACACAGCAGAAAATTGGAGAGGTCTGGCCGTGCCTTTTGTTACTTCAGCAGGTGGATCTTGCAAACAGGAATTTTTTTCATGCTATTACCTAGAGAAGCTTTTAACATGTGCCTATGATGCAGCTGCACAGTTGTAAATACATTAATACTGTTTTGCACAGCTAAAACTAGTATTATTGTTAAATACTTTGAGAAATCTTAATATAATTAGCTTTTAGCATATCACACAAAATGTATTTTGCCTAAAGACTAATGAAGTGGATCTCCTGAACTGCTAAGTTTGCATTATTATTACAAAGAAATCCACTTGGATACATGAAAGATTCCAACTAACAAGGCTAAAAAATATTTTTTCTCACAGAAATATTTGATAGAGATGTTCTTTTATGGTGACAAACTTTACAATTATGGACCTATGCCACAGTTCATCAGGCAGAGAAAAATGATTAGCTTTTTTACCATAACAGTTAAGTATGAATGCAATGAAATACCATTGGAATAAAATAACACATCACATATCTCCTAATGTAGTTAACAAAAACATCCCTTCTGGATTACTGACCACTGCAAAGAAAAATGCAGTTTTTGAATCCAGGATAACACTGTTCACATGAATCCAACTCTCAGCTTTAGCTAATCAATCATTTTCAAATCTACTAGTACTTACTTGATTATCACTTTCACAATCCTTAATGACTAAGTATCTTAGTAGATTTAGTGATGCCATAATCCTGTGAATTAAAAATACACTATTACTTAGCACACAGATTTATAATACAGGGATAATAATTTATGTTGTCCATTAGCCAGACATCCTAAAAATATACATTTGTCCAAAATACAACCACTCATCTGTTGAGCAAGATAGCTGACTCTAGAGCAAAGTGCACAGCAATGTCCACGTTACAACAGCTGACACTTTGCAAGTAAGATTAAAACTGTCAGCAAACTGGAGAAGGCTGGTGACTGAG
>NW_009970724.1:8426166-8439309 GCF_000747805.2 Chaetura pelagica
TCTCTGTAGACAAAACCTTATTACAGAGTTTGTAATATGCATCACTGCTGACCCACAGTTGACAGAAAACTAGTGTGATAGTTTTCCTTATTACCATATTGAATTTTTACTTTTGAGTGCTTTTTAGAAATAGGCTTTTTATTTTGTTTTACCATACTTTTTAGTAGAAACTATTTATTGCTTTTTCCAGATAAACAGTGCAGTTACAGATCACACATCTGGTTTTTTATGTACTTATGTGTCCATCTGGACACTGTGACCCTACTGACTTACAAGCCCAACATTTACTTATCATATAGGAAGAGGCTTGTCCTATACAGGACATTTTCAGAGACATTTCCTGTTATTTTTATCTTATATAATACAAGTATCTGCTGTTCAAGGGCCTCTCATGAGAGATTGTATTTGCCATTTATGAGATACTGGATTCCCACCAGCAATCTGTGAAACAGACTCAAAAAGGCTGTGTGCTTTAAGTTGTATCTGATTATTGTTAGTATCCTGTGTCACGTAGGACAACATCCCACATCTTTCTGTTCCTCCAATTGCTTCTGCAGAAAATACAGTTCTGAAGAAATAATGCTTTACTAATTAGTTCTGTGGTTTGACATCTGAGGCCTTATATCCTCAGGGAATGGAGGAGAAATTCCTTTCCTACTATTAAAATCAATGTAATAGCATGATGACATTCTTCTGTACAGAGTTGGTTGAAAAGATGGTTGAACAAAGTGATAATTTCCATTTCTAGTTCCAAAAATTTCAAATACATTGATGCTGTCACTTCATTAATTACATGACAGCATACCTCCCATTGTAGTAAGGCAGTTTGAAGTCTTTCTAAATGATTAAAAAAGGCAAAAAGCCTCTAACTGTGATTACAACTCACCTATCTGAGTTTTGCAGAAGATCAGTCTCAGCACCTTCTGGAAGCAAAAGCACTGAATCTAGAAGGGAGATCAGGTGATGCCCTGTAAACCAAATGTTGTCACATCCCTTCTGAAAAAAATGATACAAGAAGTTTAGCTGAGTGAAAAACTTAAAGATATCTTAAATAAATCTTAAAAAATTTAACAATAATTTTGGAAAAAAAACCCCAAAACAGTAGAAGTAGTATTTTCTAACTACTACATGTGATTGAAATATACAAACTAGTCCTTTCATAATTGTCCCCACATTGTCTCTTCATGTCAAGCTGTTTTTTTCAGTTCCAACAGAATAGATTCTCCACTCATTCACCATAGCACCATCTATAAAGTCAATATTTGTTTACATAAACCTCACAAATTGTACTAGACACTTCTTTTTTATGCTGAGGTATGGAAAAATTACTGTATTTACCAGAGACTCAATATTAGTGTCAGAATTTTTTTTCAAAGATGATCAGGTTTTTTAAGATTTCTTTGTGTATTTCTAAACCCACAACTCCTAGCAAGTGAAGTACACCTTCAGCTCTGTGTTTTTTGGATAAAGACATTCAGTTACTTCCTTTTGACAGAGAGATGGGGCAGAGGACAGAAGAGAGAATCATTTAAGCAGAAGATGAAGATAACTAGGTTTTGAAGTAGCTGAACATAATTACTCTGATGCCCTCTTCATCACAGACAGATGACTCACTATTTTTGCAAAATTTCCCCTAAATTACAACAAATTGGGAAGGACAAAACAAATAAACCTCCCTATCTCTCACACTTGCTTAGCAGAAGTTTTTTTAGAGCTCTGCAGTTAAGACTCCTGAAAATTGCCTCCTCAGTGAGGATGGCTGGGCCTCCCTGTACTGGTGCTAACTTCAGGGTGTGCTCATCATTCCCAAAGAGAAAGTGAGCACAATTCTTTCTGCAAGCTTCATGGCCTCCTCAAAAGGTAATTTCATGTCAGTAAAATGACGCTGAGAGTGTGGAGTTACTGCAAAGATCCATGTTGGCAAAGTCCTTATCCCAGGTAAAGGTGGGGAGGGCTGGGCTAAGAGATACAGACCCAGGGGAAAGCTAGGCAAGTGAGGAAACTCTGACAAGGCCAGAAATAGATTGGAAGGAAAACTGAGATTAGATGGGGAGAGGAGAAGGGTAACCTTCCGTTAAATCAGATCAGGTGAGGGACCTGGAAAGACTAAGACTAGCCTAAGATTAAATAAACAGATAGCAGTAAGAAATTGTTATCATGATGTCTGCAGCAGAATTATTTGCTAGAAACCCCAAATACTCAAATTCTTTTAATAAAACTTTGTAACTAATTATCTTTTTGAGAATCAGGGAACTCGACATGGAAGAAATGTATTAAGATAATTCTGAAGCTGCATAGTCAATACATTCATTAGTAAGGAAATTTCAGACTGTACTTTTATATATTAAATTTCACTGAAAGTCCCTTTCAGAACAGTTTTCATACTAACATCTTCTTCACCCCTGCTGATTCAATATAGGACAGACTATGATCTAATAAATAGTAATTCACAGTTTTCTAACAGAATTATGCTATCATAAAATATGCATAAATTTAATATATTGTCCTATTTGACAAAAGACAGTATCCTTGAGAATAAATTTGGTTTGGAAAAGGCCCTAGGCTGTTAAACAAAAAATTTATTAATTTCTTTGCAATTCATTTTTCCAACGTCCTGGTATAAATAGCTACAAAATATGATCTTTAAATGGTTTTTATCTAGCTCAACCCTTCCTGATGAATTTAACATTTGTGAAGCACTTATACTATAATGCTGACTGTCATCATAAAACCTAAGAAAAAACTAAAAATTCTCTCTGGACTGTAGCATTTTAATTATAAGGAATTGTGAGGATAAAACCAAATATTAAGTAGTTCCTCTTCAAGAAAGAAACATGTATTTTCAAGCATAGAAAAGGCTATAGTAAGCTATTAGAAAAATACAGTCTCATGTTTTGTACATTGACTGTGCAATTTAAAAATACATTTCTAAAATTAGAATGTAAAAATACATATGAAACCAAACTAATCTTTTAATTAATGTCCCAATCTTGTGTTTATTTTCAAAATATTTTTTTTAATGCATCACTCAAAGCTTAAGCTGTACACATTTTCTCAATATAATACTGATAGAATATTAAGATGACAGATTGTGTTTTAGTGGTAATAGTCTCACCGTTAGTGATAAGTGAATCTGATCTTTTATATTTTTAATAATGTATCCTTCCACACCAGCATGGTTGCTTGTCTTCAGTAAACACCTTCAAACAAAATAAAAAAAAAACACAAAACAAATTATCTCCTTAAAGCTTCCTATATAGCTAACTCAAAACTTAAATGACATTATGGCCCTATTCACCAAGTAGAAGTTTTACCACAGAAAAATGACTATGGAACCTTTAAACACCAATGGAAGTAAGACAACTGATTTTATGTGAGGCAATTGGAATTCCTTGCTTATCCAGAAATTAACATGTAAAATTAACGTGGTTTACCAGATAGAAGCTCTGTCAGAAATTATTGTATCTATGCAATTAACCTGCAATAAGGCTGACGGGACACAATCTATGGTAAATCGGATTCATACCTGAATAATGTATATTTTCCCTCTGGATTAAACTTGTCTATGAACAACTGCAAAATATTTAAACTCTTCTTTCTCTAAAGGAAAAAAAAAAAAATGTTATCAGATTAATTCTAATTAAATATATTCAGCATTCAGCTGATTCTATAGGTTCCTTTACATACCAGATGCTCTATGGGACAAAGGGTCATAACTTTCACCAAATCCTGCAGTTGGACAAAGAAAACAGAATTTCCAATTAGATGCAGATTATTACATCACACTGACTAAATTTTACTCAAGACATGAAGGAAAAAACAAATCAAAACAAAACAAAAGTAAAAACCTTGAGCTCACAAAAACATGCCTATGAGAAGGTTCTCATCAAAGCAATTCACTTCAGCTTCAGTGACTGAAATCCCAGGACTCATACACACGATCACTGTTCTTGTACTGTTGGGTCCAATAAGAAAGTAGCCAAGCAGCAGATTTGCAAGGAAGAGGCAAAAATGAGCAAGCATCATCTTTCAGCCAAGATTAGTGCTGACCTGCCTCAGTGGCCTGTATATACACTAAGTGTATTTTGTCACTGAAACTTCATGATGTAACAGGTAGAAAAGACAATCAGTTATGTCTAGTAAGACACTGAAGGTTTCACTTTAACAACACAAGGGTATGAAGGTTCAACAATATGTCCTATCTCAAATACCTAGAAGACACTGATTTTATTTATAATCAAACCTTAAAGACTTTTGTACATTACTTCTTATTACCTGAGGTACGTTAATGAAATCTCTGAATTCCAAATACTGATGGAGAAGGCTGTTATCTTCCATTCTCAACAAGCAGCTCTCAAACAAATCCTGCAATGGGGAAAAAAAAAAGGCTGCCATAATTTTGTACATATATAAGACATTAATCTGTATACTATGCTAAAAGTGCCTTCACTATAACTGTACATTTATATATCCAAAATTCCTAGGACCTACAGATAAAAGTGATAATGGTAATTTAAACATTTATCCATGTGTGTCAAGTTCAGTAACTGTAACTGTTTGTAAGACTGAAGAATGCTAATTAAGCCTCAAAATATTTCTGAAACTATTATCTAAACTATCATTTGTGCTTTTCTTAGAAAGAGTAACCAAAGTTTTATCATGATTTAAACGAGAAAAAACAAACATTCTAAGATTGAAAATCTGATTAAAAGAAAACTTACAAGTCCTTTAGATAACATAGATTCTTCTGTTCTAGAAAATAAAAGAAACATTATCAAATTTAAGTTGTTAATTAAAAAGACACTTGGTATTTCAAAAGAAATACTAGAATGGAGGTCAAGAAGAACCTGTCCCTTAATAATGTTCATTCTATTTTCTATATATAGTATCTTCATAATTCCTCTCAATTAGACTCTTCAGGGCCAGTTTTTTTTCCCCCCCTGCCATATTTATATACATTCAAAAGCAGCTTCTCATATCTCACAGGTATCAAGACATTGATTAACAAAGAAAACGGAACATCATAGATGATTCTATTTCCGTAACTCTGCAAGTCTAAGAAAAACACAACAGATACTAAACTGAAGAGAACAGGAAGTTACTATAAAAGATCACATCCACCATCTAGAACTCCAAATGCCACAAATCCTACCTTTTCAACAGCACTTCAATATGCATCATATTGCATTGCAGAAGGTATGATGGACTAAAATGAGAAAAAATAGGTTTACATTAAACTGCATAAGCCACATACATTTGCACATAAGACAAATTGCTGTTAATAACTCCTATGTAGAATCTGTCTATCAATATGCAGTTGAAAATTTAATATATGTTCATTTTCAGCATGTGACTAATCCTACCAGTTTCTTTAAAAGGACAGAGGATCTAAAAGTAAACTGTAATAGAGTAATCTGCAAGACTGGAGTTATGTTCTTATGTATATAAACTGCATAAACTATAAATGCATAAAGTTGACATAACCAAATACTAGTGAAATACAAAGTTTTCATTCATAACTATTCACAAATAAAAGGTTTTATTCTGCTCAGAAAGAATATTCAAAGTACAGACTTAGAATTAAGTGAGGAATAATAGCTCTTACCTAAATACCACAGGAAAGTGATCAATACCAAAATGCTGAACAAACATCAGATATGACAGACATGCCAAAGAATCTGCAGAATTCTCTCTCTCTATGTCTGCAAACTCCTGATTCTCCCAGTTTAGACTTTTGCCTTTACGATGTAAAGACATTAATGGTATAAATTCTCTTATTGCCCACAAAATGTCCTAAAAAAGAAAGACAGATTGTCTGTAGTTGCCTTTAAAAGACCTGTATACCAACTAAGTTAAAAGTTTTAACAGTATTTACACCACATTCTCTTACATAGCATATGTATATATAAAATAAATATTTTGTGAGTACATATAATATGCACATACACAAATAAGGCCCTGCAGGAAAAATGACTACTGTTAGAAAAATGTTACTAAGATAGAAAAGCCAAGCACTCAAAAGTTAGCAAAAGAGAAAATGAAGTCACCCTGCCAAACTCTAGCTTGTCTGCCTTATGCACAATGCTATGAATAGTGATACCTTCATGATTACATTATGCTACAGGACCTCTGTGATTTTCAAATTACAGAATACTCAGTAATTTATTTTCTGCTCACTTATCAATATGTAACACAATCTTGACTTACTACAATTTCGTTTGCAAAATGCCGAAAGGGATGTTCTTCAACGTCTTCAAGTTGCTCAAGCTGAGCTGTCAATAATGGGTATTTCAGGCTTTTCATACAGCTGAAACAAAAATGGGTAAAACTATCACCAACAAGGTCACAAATATAGACTATAACAGTGTCACTGGTGACCAAGAATAAAGTCTATACTCATACTGGCTGCTCCTATTCCTGATATTCCAGGAGAATTAAAAAAACACAACATCTCCTGTAGAAGCATTCCTTAGACTTCACTTTCAGATTATGGCTATCCTTACTGTTGTAAATTTGAAAAGCAGAAGAATACCAAAACAGTTTCACAGCACAGAGACTAATATTTCTTCACCATTTTCCTGTATTAAAAAAAAAAAAAAATATTTTTACCTTCTCTCACTTCGTAAATATGTAAGGCATATTTAGGTTTTTCTTCTTTGAAACACCACATTATTTAATAGCAGTTGGCAGTGTTATAAAACACTAGTAAGATTATTTATTGCCTATGTAATAAATGCCTACCGTTCATTTTGTTAAGTTATAGGAATATGTTACACTAACATAAAATGCTCACAATTTCAGTAATTCTTCTTTCAGCTCCATTTCATTGTCTTCCGACGACTTTTCCATGTTTTTAACAACTTCATTCACAAAAGGTTTAGTGAAGTCCACCATTGCATTACAACATTGACAGAGACCAAGTTTATCTTCTTGTATTTGTTGTTTTGTATAAGGTACAGGTAAGGGGGTAAGCTGATTCATAATCATGGCCAAAGAGATACCCACTGAGTAGGCCTTCTTGTTCTGAAGTTTCAAAAGCACTAGGGGAAATGAGAGGAAAAAAAAGACAACAAAACACTTTGAGACATTAAGTTATTACTTACTTGGTAGAGGAAAACGTGAAGAATAACAATGTAACTGCATAATAAAGCCTCCGGTTTCAGGGATGGAGAGGGACTCATACCTGAAATCACATGAGCAAATCCAGCAAGACCAGCATCACTAGCTAGTTTAACATGCTGTAGTTAAGATGACCATGTATTTGAGAATGACAAATATTAAAGCTGTCATGCAATTCAACACATTCTTCCCTTCCTAGGAGACTGAAAAAAGTCTGTCTTTCTAGAACTAGTCTAAGTTAATTAATCTGATGTGGAAAACTGATTTATTGCTTGATTGCTTGGTTCCTTCTGTGCTTAGCAAATCCACAGACAATGGCCCAGACTTTCTGCTGAGATCTGATTCTACCTGAAACAACTCAGAACTGTTCTATAGCCCACAGCAGAAACAAGAGAGGGGCTCCCAGACTGATGAAGTACCAGTGGCTCTTCACTTAAACTGCATGTAGTGCAGGCTGACTGCAGACTGGCTACTTAAAAACCCCACATACTTCTAATGACAAAAATCCTGGTCTCATTAAATTATAATATGATCCATGAACACATCTCAGACATTGCTACAATCAGACTTAAACTTGATATAAGACTGTTGATTTCATCTCAATATCAAGAGAAATTACTACTTGTTACCTACTTAGTAGGGTGTCCCTAACTAACATTTTTAGTTTTTATATGTAAGCCAGAAGAATGCTTCCCCCTCCACCAATCAAATATTTCAACCTGCTTCAATCTGAAATAAGTTTTATACTACAAAAATATTGGTTTGTATTTTTTAAAAGTTCAATAATGAAGAATTTCACAAATGCGTGTAACTATTTCTGTAACAACAGTATGAATGGTTTACACTTCTAAATGCAACTGTCACAGAAGCACATTCTTATAAGTGATGAAAAAGAGCTGAATATTTCTTTTTCAGCTGATCCTATTAATACCATCTAAAATCCTTTTCTACAAAGGCCAGTATAAACACAAAAACATAACTTGTGTTATTTTGCAGAATATTATAGACTGTAAAGCCTGTCAGGACAGACGTATTTTGAAACTATTGAAGCAAAGGCTAAGTTATTAGATAAATAAATGAGAAAATTATTTAATTCATAAATCAAAAGTAAGTGCATCTTACCTGTCTGCAAAGGCTGAAGCAGTAACATGACAGTTTGGCACACTTGCTCTTGAGAGGTCTGCTCAATCTCCTCAAGTAAACCCAAAAAAAGTTCCTTTGGATAGCACAGCTGCAGCAGAGAAACAATGAAATTTTAAATCACCACAGTCATAAGCTAAAAATTCATCACAAGAAAGCTTCAATACAGAAGCTCCTAAACATCAAGAAAGCAGATCTGAACACCCAAGATACTCTTTTAAGAAAACAAATATGAAACAATAATTATTTCCCTAGAATTGATGCCTTCTGTAGAGTATATATCTGCACATACAATTTCATTCATAAGCTGAAAAGATACAAATAATGACATTAAACTTGATTTCTATCATCTATAGAAACCTCACAGTACCTTAGCAAAGTAATCCTTAGGAGAGAAAAAAACACTTCAGTGTGAATTTAACTTCACCTGTAGAGTTTGCAAGTTGTTTTTTAAGTATATGAATGAAAATAAACAAGTTTTCTAGAGATTAATATTTTACCCTACTAATCCATCAGAATCATCAGGTACTCATTGTCATACTGTATCTGCAGTAGATGAGAGACAGTATTGCTGTGGCAACTCTGACTGCAGCAGCAGGCAAGCAAATCTTTATCAGTTCTAACTGCCTTTTTTTTCTGTTTTCTAATGCTATGTCTCTTCATTTGCCCAGATACTAATTTCACAAGACATTTAACCTTTGTCTACTTCAGATGAAACTGGCCCAAGTTTGAAAGTCACAGGAAATGGACAGAAGAACCCAGAAGTATTTATGTCTTGTTTTCTTTGGAAATGAGAGGGAAAATTAGGACCTCTCCCTTCCCTACAATTATTTTATTACAACCATATATTTCAAAAACATACCTGTGCTAACTGATCTAATATCTTCAGACAGTGTTCCCGCTTTTCATCTTCCTGTTTATACATGAAAATACATCTAACAAGAGGAGACAGGAGGTTCCAACCCATATTCTTGATGATAACCTAAAATACAGATTTTCAGAGAATTAACCAAAGCTGGATATCATCTTAACTTAGACAGATTTTACATATGAAGGCCAAAAAAGACAACAGATCAATGTCCTTGTTGTAATCAAAACCATAATAAAGTCATTGAAAAATTAAAATCTATTGCATTCTCTCCCCATAACTATAAACACAGTTGCATATATTGTAGTTGTCTTCACTGTATTAGTTCTAACATGTCAACAGATACTTCTAAGAATTTATATGACAATACATGTAAAATAAGACTGAGTAGAGACATTTCTCTAAGCATTCTTTCTTTCATCAAAATTATGTTTAACCTGAGAGGATCAAGATCTTCAGCTGTTACTCTAAATTAACAACATTCAAAACCAGACTGTGACCCCCATGTAAAATTGCCAGAACATTCCATCCTACACTTTCTTTCTGAACTTGCTACTCATCTTTGAACAACTTAGTATATTCTTCCAGCTCCCCAGAGTACCTACTGACATTAGCATCTCTTACATCAGCATCAACTGAGCTGGCTCTTGCAGTTTGGGCCAGTATTATTATATCCATCTGTGGGGGGTTAACCCCAGACAGAAACTTACACACTCACCAGCTGGTTGCTCTCTCTCCTCCCACAGTGGTGTGGAGGAGAGCATCAGAAAAGCAAAACAGACAGTAACTCACGGGTTGAGATAAGGACAGTGAAAGTAGCTTTCCCTTTTTAATAAGCAGTTTTTTCTATTTAACAGTGTGTTAGTGCACAACTAATGCATAGTAAAAACTTCAACTCACCTTATTTTTATCATTTTGAATCACTTCTAATAACTCAGCTGCATACCCATCTTCTAAACATTTCTGACCTGCTACCTGAAACAGATTAAAATCTTCTCCTTTGAAATCAGCTTCTTCTAGAATTTGCTAAAAAGAAAATACACGTTTAACTCCATACTTATAAAAGGCAATTAAAAGTAAGAAAAAAAACAACTTTAATTTAAAAACTAAGTGCAGCATAACTGTAATTTGCCTTTTCTTATATTTTCTTTTCTTACCTTTCACAGATTAAAAACGCTACCAAGAGCTGCTACAGAAGGCAAGAAAGTCTCTCAACTTCCTAAGTCTAGACTACAGCATGTGGTTTGGGAGACGTACTTTCTACAACAACCTGCTAGGGTTTATTACTTCAGACAAGTACTGCTGAGTACAAGAGCACTTCTTTCTCCAAGAAGCAGAAGGTATCAAGCATCTCGGGATAGCCACCACAGAAAAGCCAATGAAACTGGAGTTCAGGAGGCTGAACTTAGCTGCCCACTGAGCAGTTCTGCTAACAACTGTTATTGTGTTTTGGGCTCATTTTGGTTTCAATTATAATATGCTAATAGAAATGCATACTTCTTACTTTTACGGAGAGAAAACTACTTACGCATCTTTGTATTATGGCTTGAAGTTCATCAACTGCCATTATAGTTTGACTTTGTTCTTCTGGCATTAAAAACTATTATAAATTAAAGAGTACAGCATTAAAACACATGAAGTAAAAAAAGAGACTGAAAAATAATATTATCCAAAAAAATGCCAATAGAGGAATGAGAACAACCTAAACTGACAGGTATTAAGAAAACCACATGAGGAAAATACATTTTTAAGAAGTGTACACTATATTATTCTACTCCCCATATTTGCAGGAGACAGTATGACAAACAGGAAAGAACCTGCATCCTATGTAAAGGGAAGCAATTTTTTGAATGGTATCAGAGTCATCTTAATAATTTAGAAAGCCTCAGCTACTACCTGGGCACATACTTGGGGAGCTGCAGGTAACAGAGAGCAAGCCTAGGCTCACTGCATACCCAGCACAGATGCCCACACCACACTACATTGTCTGTGACTCTTCTTACCAGAGCAGAACCTGCTCAGCTGTGACTGGAACACTCCAACTAGATATCTGGGATGTGCATGGCAGATACAGCCACCATGCCAGTTTATATCAACAGTTCAGTCAAGATTACACATGCAATACCATTTATTTCTTTCTAGTGTCTAGGTTGGACCAGGTCAGTGGCCTTTACCTCTAGATACTATAATTTAAAACTTTTAACCAAGTTAAACATCTGAGTAATGGTAAGTATTTACAAAGTTTTACATAGTCAGGACCATGATTTACAAATAAAATCAAGCTTGGTTATCCATGTGATATATCGTAGCAGCACTCATAATATTTATGGTTTTAACTAATTCCATGTGCCTAAACCTGCTTATATGATCACTACAAGTGTCAATTACCTCTACATCTGGATAATTAGTTGACTGTTCAGCAAAACACCCAAGCTCCATATCTATACAGGCATCTCATGGAATCATGGAATCATCCTGGTTAGAAGGGATCTTAAAGAACATGAAGTCCTACCATAACCTAATTCACGTGTTCAGTGCTTAAACCATGTGGCTAAGCACTATATCTATATTTCTTTTAAATATTTCCAGGGATGGTAACTCCACCACCTCCCTGAGCAGCCTATTCCACTGTCCAACCAGTCTTTCAGTAAAGCAATTTTTTCTAATATCCAGTCTAAACCTCCCCTGGCGCAGCTTCAGGCCATTTCCTCTCATCCTGTCATTATTCACTTGGGAGAAGAGGTCAACTCCCACCTCCCTACAACCTTTCAGGTAGCTGTAGAGAGCAATGAGGTCACCCCTCAGCCTTCTCTTCTTCAAACTAAACAATCCCAGTTCCCCCAGCCTCTCCTCATAGGACTTAATTCTCCAGACCTTTCACCAGCTTGGCAGTTCTTCTCTGGACAAGCTCTAGCAGCTCTACATCCTTCCTGTAGTGAGGGGCCCAGAACTGCACACAGCACTCAAGGTGTGGCCTCACCAGTGCTGAGTACAGGGGCACGGCCACCTCTCTACTCCTTCTGGCCACACTATTCCTGATGCAGGCCAGGACCTGGGCCTGTTAAGTCAGCAGTCAACCAGTATCCCCAGGTTCTTCTCTACCATGGAGCTTTCCAAACACACATCCCCCCAAGCCTGTAGCTTTGCAGGGAGTTGTTGTGACCAAAGTGCAGGACCCAGCACTTGGCCTTGTTCAACCTCATACAATTGGCCTCAGCCCATCGATCCCGTCTGTCCAGGTCTGTTCGCAGAGCCTTCCTACCCTCGAGCAAATCAGCACTTCCTCCCAGCTTAGTGTCATCTGCAGACTCACTTGGGAAGCACTCAATCCCCTCATCTAGGTCATTAATAAAGATACTGGTCAAGACTGGACCCAAAACTGAGCCCTGGGGGACACTACCAGTGTAACATCCTCAGCCTTTCCTCTTGTGCGTGACCTTTGGGAAGTCACACAACCTTTACATAACTAAGCTACCTGGACATTTACAGAACACAGTCAGCCCACAAAAGTTTAAAAATCACTTTGTGCGTGAATTTTATTACTCAAAGAATAAACAACTCACGTCCTATTTTAACATTTTTACATCACTGCAATCGATCTGGTCTGCATTTTTAATTTGGTCATTATCATACACTTTATTAACATACATATGTGCTATTCAAGCTCTTAATTTTACAAGATGTTACTAATCCTTCAAAAATAATTTAAATACACTTTTGAACACTACTACTCTTGCAGGTTTAGCCCTCAGAAACTTTATGATGTACTTACAGCCCTGAAACGTGCCCCGAGCACCCCCCGCGCTGCTCCAGGGATTTACCAGCTGAGCTCACAGTCTCAGGCCTCAACACTTAATCCAGTTTCTAATTAAATCTTTTCAGAGGTTTCAGCGGCAAGCGAGCAGCATCTGAGTCATGTTAAACTTTCCATTATTAATACTCACCAAGCTCCCTCCTCCCTACCCTCAGCCCCTCCGCAGGCAGGGCGCACCAGGCAGGCCGGTAACAAGGAGGCT
>NW_009970724.1:8439884-8450252 GCF_000747805.2 Chaetura pelagica
TCGGCCGGGCCGGGACCGGCGCTCCGGGCGGGCGGAGCAGCGTCCCGCTGCGCGGGCAGCGATCGCGCTGTCAGAAAACGGAGGAGTCCTTACGTGTTAAGCATAACAGTCCGTTATTTTCTCTCACTGTTGCCCTTACGGGAGCGGCTGCCCGAGTCCTCCGTGCGGAGGACGCACGCTCCCCGCGGGAGCTGAGCGGGAGGCAGGAGGGCCCGCGGGGCACGGGCGGGCAGCGCTGCCGGTCCCGCCGGGACAGCCCCGTGCTGGGGTGGCTGGAGGGGACAGCGTGTCCCAGCAGCGGGGTGCAGGGATAACGCGGGGATGGAGAGCCAGTGGAGAACCAGGGTGAGTGGGGTTGGCACGAAATTGTCAGAATTATTTTACCTTTAGCTCGCTGTTTATACAGAACATGATAAAGAGAGTTGGGATTGTCTTAGAAACATGGATATAAAGCTTCTGACTGGCTGCTGAAGTGTTGCTAGGTTAATGAAGCCGGTCTTGGCTGCAAAAGTCGAGTTTCTAAGCAACTCACTTTATTATGCTTACAGTTCAGAGGTTTTAATATTTTTCATATTCCAATATGTTCCACTGTTCCAAGAAAGAAAGTACACTAATTTCTGTATTTCTACATTTGTGTATTTGATTTCTAGGAAATAAGCACTCAGCCGCTGTGAAGAATGAGGATGCTGCTCAGAGGTATAATTTCTAATAGTATGTGCCAATCATGTTTTGCTTCACTTCAAAATCACATTCTCTGCCTTGCATATATTTTTGCTTTCTCTTTTCCTTACCGTGACTAATTTAAGGAGATCATCAGCATCATGCAGGCTTGTTTGGAATGATGCTGTGTAACATCTAACAGCATGCATGTCTGTGCATTATATAAGAGGCTAAAAGTTTATTAATCTAACCTTCCAGTTGTACTTCCTTGGTCTGTAGCACTTGCTTTTAGCTATCTTTAAATATTTGCATTTTTCTTTATTCACTTAAAAAAACCCCACAAACACAACAACAAAATCAGGGAATAAACTGGAAACCTGCTTTTTTTGGCCATCATGGTGAGATGCAGGAAAATGTAACCTGCTGTATTTTTTTAAAAAAGATCAAGAGGATGGGAAAATTGTTTATGGAAATCTGTCCTCTGTGTCATTTACTGTCTCTTCTGTTACAGGAAAGCAGCTCTGGAAGCTGCTATGAGAAAGAAGATTGAATTTGAGAAAAAAGCATTGCATATTGTTGAACAACTCCTGGAAGAGAACATTACTGAAGAGTTCCTTCTGAATTCTGTAGGTGTTGCAAGTTTTTTGTACTATTTTGTATCTTAGTGTTCACCTTTTTTTTTAATAAGCTCTTGGAATAATTTACTGCAGTGTAAAGTGGACAACTTAAATTATTTTCTCTATTGTCAGCTCTGATGATTGCCTTACTTTCAACGGTTCTGCAGTGAAAACATGGCCTAGTCTAGCAGGACTGTATAGGTGTATGAATCCTCACTTTATTAACACAGCCTTTGTTTATGCTTCTGCAGATCTGGGCTGCTAGATGAAGTGCAAGCATGTCTAAATTCACATAATTATTTAGACAAAGTGTCTGTAATGCCCCACAGTTTATTTGGCAGCACAGTTTTGCTGAAACAGTATGATGATTGGTTCAACCTGTTAAGATTGTTTGTAGCCTGGTAAATAGTTGTATAAAACATGTAATGAAAGCAAAATTACGAAAATAGGTACAAACAAAGGCAAAATTACGAGGCTTTTTTATATGTAAAAAAAAGTGCCTGTGTCATTCTTCATTCCCTATTTACCTTTTTACTATTATTACAGTGTAAGTTATAAATGTTATTTATTAAACTTACTAAGTAACTGTTACAAAGTTAAAAATACTTTTAATCAGATGTTTAGAATATGAAAGAGTAACATAATTTCCAGAATCTGTTGTTGAACTATTTTCTTGTCGTTTTAGGGAAAATGTATTACTCCATCTCACTATAAAGACATTGTTGATGAACGGTCTATCATCAAACTGTGTGGTTATCCTCTATGTCAAAATAAACTGGAAAATGTAAGTGGCTTTTTATTAATCTGTTATCTTAAGAATCAGTTAGATAATCTGTGATGCAATACCAGCTGTGGTACACCCAATTATCTGGAAAAAAAATCTACCAAAGTTTAAAAATGTTGCTGTTTTGGACTCCATAAATCCTCACAGAAGTTCTCTTGGAAGCTGTATTACATTTATATCACGTCATCTCTGGGTTTGTCTGGGTAATGGTGGGGGTCTCTGACAGTTCAGTCTCACATGCATATACATAGGTATGGGTTAAAGAAGAACCTGACTGTAATTGTGCAGCACTTACACACAAAGTTTCTACCATGACAGCTTCATTGTTTGAAGTTTAGCTCTGGCTTTCTTGTAGATCAGAAGCTGTCTTCTGCTGATAATAAGATGTAAATAACTAAAGATAAATTATGATTCTGACATCTGAGAAGGTACAATATCAAAAGAATTGAGAGAAAAGGTAGTTGTAGTATGCAACTCTGTTGAAACATATTACACATATTAAAATATGTGAATTAAGAACGAAATTTTCTCTAAAGTCATGATGGAAGTAACAAGCTTGCTGATGAAAACTTATTGTTTTAGGTGCCAAAACAGAAGTACAGAATTTCAACAAAAACTAACAGAGTTTATGATATCACTGAAAGAAAGGTATGGTTACAAGTTATTTCCAAAATGTATTTAGTGTTGTCTCAACCTCAGAAATGCATTTTGAAAAAGAATTCATGTAGTGGCTTGATTCAGAGCCAGTATTGTTTTTTGTAATGAAAATAATTTTCACGAACTGTTGGAATATCAAGTTTTCATGCATTTCAGTTTCTAGGTGCTCTCTGGGAAGACTTGTTTTTGTTTCTAAATTTAAGCATAACATGGGAAGTCTACAAAAATTTTCATTATTGAATTTTATCTAATGCCTTTATGACCATCATATTGAAGAGTTCTGGGTTTTTTTTAAATTACTGTTATGTAGAATCCAACACTAGTTTGCTTCTCAATATATAATAAAACTGCAAAAAAGCAGAATCCAGATGAAACTTCAAGTGGCTTGTGAAGAATGGGATAATACTTATGGATAGGTTTGGTTTCTCTGATTAATTAAAAATCTGGTCAAAGGCTTAAAGAGAGCTACAGATTGGTAGTTATATTTTACAAGCATAAAAATATATTACTTTTGTACCTTTTTCCGAGTATTAAAAATTGTCTTTAGTCATATTTTCTTGCCTTTTCTCTAATTTTCAGTGCTTTTGCAGCAACTTTTGCTATAAAGCATCTAAATATTTTGAAGCTCAGATTTCCAGAAGTCCAGTATGGATGCGAGAAGAAGAAAAGTAAGTATAACCTTATACATTTGTTGCTCTTTTTGAGAATAGTGTTTTCTCTATTGAAGTTGCAATGCTAATTAATTAGCTGCAATGCATCAAAATTATTTGGCCAAACAGAGGTAACTGATGTTAACTGATGTTAGATTAGCATGGTGTTAATTATATGTGTTGTTGCCATATTGAGCACAGTAATTGACATGATTCAGTACTACTCATTGCTACTCAGTAGACATGACCATGTTAGTTTAGAGGGCAAACTAGTCATAAATAATAAGTCTTATTAATTTTTACATGTACTTACTAGGATTTAATTTTTACAAACCATATAACGTATAGGAAATTAATTTTATCCTGTTAAGAGATTTTCTAATTTTAGCACAGCAGCAGCTGGCATTAGTCTTAAGGTCAGACTGTGAATGCATCTGAAAGCAGATTAAAACAAGATGATGTTCTTTATCCTGGCTAACATCTAACTTCAGATTGCATGTTTCCTGCTGTTACCACAACACACATTTCAGAGCAGTGAGATGCAGTCCATGTACCAAGTTTAGGAAACAGAGGCTTGCAAATTATTAATCCGACCAATGGGTGTCACTGTTAAACAACAAATACTAGTCTAGAGAACGTTCAGCTGAATCTATTCTCCAAGACACTACTTTTCATAGTCTCCTCATTTTCAAAAAAAGAGACTAGCTGAAATTATATGTGTGAGCTTGGTTCTACAGTTCAGATCAGTCATATGAAATATATGATGTATGAGGGAAGACATTTAGAGCAGCCTGATCTGATCTGAGGGACTCTACTAGGGGAAACTAGTCTCTTCAGTAAATATTTAAGTAAGCTTACCAGTATTTTTCTGCTCCTGTTTTGCTGTCTGTAAAGAAAGTATTTATAAAATCTCCCTTTATTCATAAAAACTAATACAGTTCTGATGTGCCTGACATAGTTTATTATTTATCCTGGGGGAATGGTATTTTCACAAAACAAAGAAACAAACAATACCCCAGACACTCCATGGGTAGGTGTGTCTGTATGCACAACCACATATGCACATGCTGATGAATTTTTATACATTAGGATATCTGAAATTCTTTTGACAGAAAAGACTACAACTTCCACGTAAACCTATAAAGAGGTGTTATATGGAGTTAGTCATTTACATCCTTGTATGTTACCACCTTTAGTTTCCAAATTCAAGTAATTAATGAGTGGTGCAGCTTTCATCTTTTTAAGCCTGTGGGGTTTTTTGTACACTGTCTGCGAGGTGTCAGTACACTGACTCGCATTGAATACATGCCTGAAAGGTTTTCTTTCATTTATGGGGCAGGTGGGTGAGGATTTCAACATTAAGTGTTGGACAAAATGAGTAGCATTGTGATGCTGTCTCATAACTGAATTGAAGCAGATTAACTGCAAGCAGAGCTTTGTAAAGAAACTCATCAGCATTTGTTGAGTTATGGTTCTTAAGTTTCTGGAGACATTTGAACTCCATTTTCTTAAAACAGTATAACTTGATAGCCTACTTTTTAACAAAGTAAAATTTTAATTAAGTAAAGACACCTTGAATATTCATATTTTTTGCATTAGTTTGCAATATTTTCCTATAAACGGCCCAGGATTGTTTATAGTAACTTGGTGGTCTGTGAGGAATTTGTCATGTTTACTTTATTGAAGAGGGGACCAAATGGTGATCTGAAAGCAGTCTACAAACACTTGAAAATAAGTTACAAAGATTACAGAGCCAGATTGTTCTTGGTTGATGGCAGAAAGCTTCACAAGGCCACAAATGGATGGTTCAGGTTGGACATTGGGGAAAAAAAACTGCACTAAGGTTATGGTAGAATGAAACATGATAGTCAGCAATGTTTTGAAATCTTATCTTTGGAGGTTTTCAAGATTTAAACTTCATTAATTTGTGGCTGACCTGATCTAGCACTGGTGACAATTGCATTACAAGCAGGAGGTCAGAGTAGAGGCCTCCAGAGGTCCTTTCTGACCAGCATCAGTGTGACTTGCTGCTTCTGTTAAATGTTGCTCAGCATCACAGGATTGTGCTGCAGGCACATGAGTTCACCTCTGTGAACGTGTGTATAAACCTGCTCTCACTAACCCTGTTTTCAACAGTGGGTATTTGACTAGAAGATCCTCAGACTTCCAACCTCAACTATAGATTTTATATATTAGTGGGTATTTCAACAGCATTGATTTAGCAGGAAAATCTTCATTCTGTATCTTCTTTTTGCAGACCACCAGACATAGAGCTGCTAAAGGAAGGTCAGAGGTACATTGAACAATACTTTTTAAAATTTATTTATGCACTTACAGTTAGAAATATATCAGGTGAAAAGGGAATCTTTGATTTCCTGTGTTATAGACAAGAACTTATTAGAAACTACACAAAGGATTATTTGTCTTTTTTAGTTTGTTCCTTTGTGATTCCAAACCAACATATTTGATCTGTATGATTTAGTGTACAGCTGCTCTTGGCCTGTATGTCTTAATTGATCCTGTTGAAATCTGAAACAAATACAGTGTTTGTACTTAGCATATTTTATACCATCTATTCTTTATTTAAAAAATTGTACCAATTATATGTGATGAAAGCTTCTGTACTTCTTAATCTAAAACATCTATATCAGCTAAAATGAAATCATGCTATTCTGTCATCTCTCTGTACTCTGCTGTGTATTTTGATTTTTTTGTTTGTTTTCTTTTGCCACACATGGCCATTAGGTGGCAAACTTACACATGCTAGAAAGAGCTCTGCCGTCCCGCTGATTTTAGGGTATTGTAGTCATATATATGTTAAGATCTCTGACTTAATTTTAAAATTGCAGTATTTATCATGCTAAGTCTGACATTATTTTCTTTAATAATGTCTTGTTTATCAGTCTTTTCTAACTGCCAATAAGCAGCTGGGAATTTACTTCTCTAATGTCCACACTTGTCATCTTGATGACAAATCTTTGAGTTTGACAAGACTTTCAGAAGAACAGCCATGACTCTAAAAGCAAAAAAGCACACTTCTCTTAAAAGGAAAAAAAATGCTTTGTTTAATTTGTTACACAAGAATGAAAAGCTATTGAAGGTAACACCGGTTCATATTTCATTGTTCTATTACAGTGGACAGTCTGGAGAAGAGGTGAAACTATGTGATGAAGCAATTAAAGCTTCTGACATTGAAAATCCCAGTATATCTTCAAATCCACATGAGTCTGTTTCCCATGACACAGCCAGTGACAGCAGTAGTGATACTGAACAAGAATTTGTTTCTTCTGTCCTACCGGGAAGTCAGTCAGGGTCAGCCAGTTTGGCACGGCAATTGCACAGAAGCAGCATCCTCAAAAAGAAGCAAGCTCAGAAAGTCTATTCCAACTCTAAAACTGAAGACTCGGGTGTGGTAGAAGCCACTGAACAACTATCTAATTGCAAATTAGATGCTCAGGAAGAAATGTATGCTTGCTCTGTTGATAATAAAATAACTGTGATGCCTTCAAAAAATACTACTTTAGAAAAATCAAGTGCTTCAGAAAACTATGAAAACACCTGTAGTGGTTCACAGATAGTTTTTCTAGGTGTGAGCAAAAGAGGGGCAGAACATCTTAAAAGAACACTAGCTAACTCAAAAGAGCAGAAGGATCCAGCTAATTCCAAAGGCAGTTTATTAGAAGTGCTTAAGCAAACATTTCTGGAATGGAGAACTGAGGAAACTTTAAAATTTCTCTATGGCACAGACTACACTTCATGCTCATCAGAATGTGTATCATCTGCCAACCAGGAGAATGAAGAACTTGATGAGGATGACTTAGATGCAGCTGATGATCTTAACACTGTTGCTGGAGGGGAGTCTGAAAACAGTTTGAACTATTCTTTACCTTTCACAAGTCCAGGTGGAGTAGTTAAGCCTGTGCCTAGTTATGAAAAGTTAAAAAAAGAAACTGAGTTCCTAGAACTCCGAGTTAAAGAGTTCTATAGAGGAAAGTGCATCTTGGCGGAAGAGGCTGTGACACATGCACAAGCAGAGGAACATCCAAGTAAAGACAAAGTGAGTGTCCAGTGGAATAGTGTCGAGGCTGTATAAAGCCTGCCTTTAAGGAATTATTACAGGCTCTTTGTTTCTGTCATTCTATGAGGATATGGCCAAGGTAATGGCCAGATTAATATAAAATAGCAAAAGGAACGATTGATAGATTCACAGCAATCCCATGAGGTTGAGGAATTGTATTTCAGGTTGGTAAGAATGAGTTTGTATGGCTGTTTGGGTTGCATTGATGGCTGTCTTTCAGTTTGTGAAGCATGAAAGTAAGGAAGGTTCACTTAGATGAAAGAGTCTGTTGTAAGAGAGAGTAGACTTTGGGTGAGGAGGGAACACATTTGGTTTTTCATTCCCTCCTCCTTTGATTAATTAAAAAATGTTTTTATTTAATGTTTTTTTTTGCCTTTTATTCATAACAGGGTATACTTGAAATTGGATTTCTTTCTTGAGCAAGACTAGATCTTTGGCATTACTTACTGTTAAAATTCTCTGAGTTGAAACCTGCTGCTTTGTTTGGATATGTTGCTGCAGTCTAGACAATTTGGAAAAAGGACTCAGGGGGATTTGCAGACCACAACAAAGGGAGTGGTCTGAGGTTTTACCCCTTCCAGGTCAGGTAAATGAGCTGACAGCAGCTCTGTCTTGTCACTGCTGTAAAAACAGTATGCTAACAAGGCTAGGTAGGTTGTACAGTTTGTACTAGCAAGTGAAATTGTGTTTGCTTTTAAAGTTCAAGTGTGATATTGGCATCAGAGGGTATAATTTTCATATTGCTATTTCTTGTGAAACAAAGCTGTTATAGTGCTTCTTGGAAAGTTTACTCTGACTTGAGTTTTGAAGGACTTTACCATTACTTAAACTAAGTATCTAGCATAGGGAAGGGAAAAGTAGGTTAGCTGCACACTGTTTATTACATCAGATTAAGCAAACTTCAGTCCATTAAGCACTTCTGGGTTGTTTGGTTGTCTTTTTTCTATGCAGAGATAAGCATTTTCTTATGTTTAAACCTTTATTGATAAGCTGTGACTATTTTGATGCATTGATTTTAATTAAATACTAGGATATAGCTGGTAAAGTTTTTGTGTCTAATGCAGGATGATCAACAAGAAGATCTCAACTTCCCACTTGTTGATTCAAATGCACAAATGCAGATTAGAAAGCGAATTGTCCTTGAAAAACTGAGTAAAGCGTAAGTATCATTTACTTGGGTAAATACCAAGCTGAAATTGGTGCTCATTCTTCACCATTTTAAGAAACAAATACACTGTGCAAGGACATCCTGGCTTTTTCTAGGTGACCTTAGTCATAACTTAAACCTGTGATTGCCATAAAGAACTTACTGGTTTCTGAGGCAGTCATTTGCATTACAATTGCAGATGTCAGTTTGCACAGAGGTAGATGTCAGAATCTCACTGTAAGGATATTTTCTAGAAGAAACCTGTTCCTTCCTTCAAGCATTGGAGCTTTTAGTTGACAGCATTCCAGGCTAGCATGACAGAATGTTCCCACTCTTCACAAGTTGGCAGAAGTCAACACAATTATGCCGTTACTCTGAAAATTTCTGTCGTTTTTTTGATCTAAATGTTGGTGTAACACATGAAGCTTAAAATGAGAAGATGTGCTTAAAAAAAAAATTCCACAGCAAGACCTTTATCTGTTACTCTCCCTCAGTTATCTGAAATTATCTGACTGTTTAGGTTCTTTTAGGTTGTTTTAGGTAAACAAATCTACAAAGAAGGAGGTGATGTTTTCAGACTTCTTAATAGTTTAAGCAGATGTCTTGCTAAAGGAGTTTCTAGTCTGATTTTGGATGGCTGGTGTCAGTATACCTCCACCTGCAACCATGAAGGGCCCTCGGACTCAAATCTCAAAACTTTCTAAACACGAGACTTTCTTTTGCATACATGAAGGATTTTTGGAGTCCCAGAAAATAACTTAAGGTATTTCTGCTGTAGCTGTTAAAATTACTAAATTGTCAGAGTTTGAGAGGATCTTGAAAACACTCCAGTTGTCAAGGCAATGTGGATAAATGAGTGTTTGAAAGCTGTGACTTTGGTAGGATTTTTGTTAGGGGTATTTTGCTTCTCTCTTGTTACAGTTTGTTTTAGCTAACCTAACCAGAGTTTGCAGACGCTTTTTATTAAAAAGAAACAAACCCACAACCAGAGCTCCTCCTCAAAACCCCCCAAAACTGTGTTCTGTCTACAGAAACAGAACTGTCCAACAAATGCAGACAGGCCACAAACATTGAATCAAACCATGCTTCAAAAAAGGTGGCTGTTTCTGATCTTTTTGTGAGTGTCATTGTCACTTAGATTCTGAGGACTACTGCTGCATGGTAAGCAGTTTCTCTGCTACTTCAAATTTCTCCATGAATTTGTCAGCCATTTTCAGCTTCCATCAAGATTTCTGTAGAACTTAAAAGTCTGTTACTCCATGAATAGAGGATAAGAAAGACAGAATATTTTTTCTTAGTTTCTTCAAAGGTTTTATTCTTGATTATTGCCTTCTTTAGTTGGTCTTCTTACAAGGTGGTACAGTAGTGCTGTCACACTCCAGTAAGAGAGTCAGTTTTCATTGTGATAAAGCAGTGATTTCTTGGTGTGTTCAGATGAAGTCAGTGGGAATATGAATATGCCCAGCATATTGAGAGTCCTGTGCTCTGTTTCTATAAAATATTCAGTGATGTAAAAGGGAATCGGAAACTTGTTTCTTCCAGCAATATTGATGCACCATCCTCATACATGCATATGAATGTAAATAGCTGGATATCCAAACGCTAGAGTATTATTAACTATTAAACAAGTAAATAGATGCAGTTTTGTCCTAAATGTGAAAACCAGTATATGTTACTTCCAGCATATGGGGATACTGACAGCTTGTTAAACAGTATATGCAGTTTGTTGTGTGATGTATTAGTGTTTAAAAACAGTCAAGAAGGGAGACACTCTT
>NW_009970724.1:8450331-8457433 GCF_000747805.2 Chaetura pelagica
ACTCTTTCTTTCTTTTGAAAGTTTCTGATTACCCTATTGTCATCTTGATTCCAACTATCAGGCTCACAGTGAACATTATTTCTGTTGCATCTATGTGAGTGAGAGGTTAGCAGATATGTAAACCTCATTTATGAGGTTGATGTGATTTCCTTTTTTATTGTTATTTTTGAACCAAGCAAATATAAATGTTTGACTTATTTATAAGGCCTGGAATTCTAATCTTCCTTATGTAAACATTTAGGGTTTTTTTGTAAGAATGTCTTGTCAGAACTGAAATGTGAAGTTAATAGAGTATGCTTGTAAAACCATACTTTCTTCTTCACATTCACACAATTAGATTTTCTTATTTTTAAAAACAAGCTGGTGTAAAGTGAAGGTGTTGCCCAAACACCACTCAGAGGAATCTGAAATGCAAACTACATGCCTGATCTGTGGCACAAAAGTCATTCTTGTTTTCTTTTTATTAACTTTGAGCTTTGGTGGAAGTTCTACTTGAGAAGAAATGAGAAGGAGAAGGAAAATGCATATTGACTGGGCTTTTTTGCCTCCTAGATTACCTGCAGTTTTGGGCCCTCTTCAGATCGCTCCAGGTGATGTTTACACAGAGCTAAAAAATCTTATCAAAACTTTCCGGTGAGTATTGGTCTTTATCTTCTTGACTGATTAGTTAAAAATCCTGTTGAATTATTTGTAATTTGGGCACAGAGAGGGCCCCATGGCAGATTAGCCCTTTGCTAGCTGTATGTTCACATAGGTAATGTCACACTCCCTGTGGACTAACAAGTCAGCCCTCTCCCTGCTCCTGACAGTGGCTAGGTCACCAGGAATATTTGTAGATCTTTAAAAACTAGGCCAGTGGTCTCTGGAGAATGATGGTGAGTCTTTTAAAGGTTCTATTACTCGTCACCTCCTATTAAGCTTGAGTTGCTGAGATCTGTCACTTGCTTTTGGTCTGGCTCCCTATAGCCAGGCTAAATGGTTTTAATGTGATTAGTAATTGTTACCACTAACTTCTAGAGCCAGGAAGAAGGTCCAGCTTGACCTGTTTTGTTCCTGATTTCAAGGGATCTACACTTGATCATCACAGATGAAGCTTCTGCTTCAGTCAGAGGCACTGAAGACAGTATTGGGAAACACTGGGATAAAGAAGGAGGAAAACCAGAAAAGATGTAATTTCTCTGAATATTTTTAGGATTTATTTGGGACACAACTCTCTTAACTTGGACCTAGATCATGCCCTACATCTTGAAGTACTGTCAGGAAAAGGAGCAACAACAGTTGATATCTTGTGTACATTGTGACTCTTAACGCTTCTCTTCCACATGCCCCATCTGCATGAGGTTTACATGTAAATTTTACAAATAATTTATGAGTTATTTGCCACAAGGAATCTAGGCTTTGGTGAACTGAAACCTAGCTCTACCTGGTTCTTTGTGTTTTATCTGATGTCTGGAAGATTAACACTAAAACAGCTTATGGATTGACAGAACTAGAAAAATTGCATTTGGTCTCTTTCAATCTACTTTTGTATGAATTATTATGTAAGAAGTCCTGGACATTCTTAAAGGCAGAACTTTTTTTTTTTTTTAATAGTTTTTGCTATTCAAAGACAATGTGGCTTGGATATAAGGTCCTAAAAGTGGTTTATAGCAAAGAAGCCTTGAAGTCAAAATAGATTCCTAAAAACGTATATATACACCTGTGGATTTACAGAATGGAACCAAATCTAATTCATTTGGACTTTGATCCTACTTGGCTTATGTAGCAGTAGTTTAATCACATTTTTAAAGTCTCCCTTGCTCTATTTCTGATCCATCAGATAACATTTAATGAGTTTATTTTAAGTCTTTTTTGTTAGGAAGTAAGTGGAAGGTAATGGGAGCAAGTTCTTAAGGCTCTCTTACTGTGAAGATTCCAGATAAATTGCTTAGAAAGCGAATTTTGGATGGGTGGTGGTTGAAGACAGTTGCGGGCACTACACAAGAACTTATACATGCCTTTTTATATAGATTAAAAATATAATTTTACATATATAATTATAAATGGCATTTTATTGTCACTGATAGGAAAACAATTTTAAAAATACAGGAAACAGGGAAGCAATAAAAACCTTTGAGACCTTTCTCCTTGTTGTGTTTCTGATATGGAAGAGTCTGCTGATAAACAAAAGCTAGCTTATAGGTATTAGGGTGAAGACATAGGTTTGAATCTCCAATTCTGTATGTAGGTTTAAATTTACTTTAATATGGGTGGTCTCTCTGATCTTAGGTTGATTGCTTTGGCATGTGGACCTGGAATAATTTAAATTGTATTTATGTTTTCAGGGAATAGAAATTTAAATGTTACTTTCTTTGTTAATGTGGCTAAAATGCTACTATGGAGGGGCACTGACCAATGCTAGTGTTCTTCCCTGCTTTTTGTACTGGAAATTTCAGGCTGAAAAACTTGCCAAATAAGGTAGGAGATAAAAGACATGGCTGTAGTGGAGTTTAGCTGTAGAAGGGTAAAAGAGCATGTGGTGAACTAAGCAACAACTATTTTCAGCTCCATTGGTTTTTAAAGGAACACTTGCAGTTCAGCCTCCTTTGGGCAGCATTTTATTCAATCACCATTGCTGGGAAAGGCACTAGAGAGATCTCAAGAGACATTTTAGAATGGTTAGAGCTCTTCCCCAGCAAAGTCCCTCAGTGCCTGTAAGCTTTTGTTAGAAAAACTGAGATGTCAAATAATTCTCCAGAGTGTGTAAGGGCACTTCGTTAAAAGATCAAGGGAAAATTAGCTATTTATATATAAATCAAGGCTAAATTATTACATTTGTGAATGTGTGGTTGGTTTCTTTTAAGCATATTTTGTTTTGAAAATGGAATTACAGTTGCAAGTATTTTAATTCCTTTTATGGAGCTGATAATTGACACTGAACTGTCAAATTATTATGATGCAGTTGTTTCCTAAAGATGTGTTCTAAAGTTCTTATTACAGCTTCATCTTCTCGTGTTTCCAAAACAGTATTTTAGCTTTTAAATATGTATAGTGAGTGAATGTTACTTGGTGTCAGCAAGCACTGTTTACAAATCAGGTCATCATTTGTTAATGGAGTTCTGGTAGCAAAATTTGCAGCTGACAGTAATTAAATGAGAAGACAACTAAAGGAAAATTAGAACCAACAGTGTATGCTCTTTTTCTGACATTTTTTGGTTTTTTTTCTTATTTACTGGTTACTTTAACCTTGGACTCTCCCATGTTTCTAAAACTTCTGCATTGGAGTACACTTTCTTTGCAGGCTGGGCACTAGTCAGTTATTGGGAGGTCATTTGAGATGGAATTTATATGCATCTTGCTCTTTAGTCCTCTGTTATGTGTTTATGACAGAAACCTAGTGACTTCTCCTTCATGAATTGTCCTGAAGTAACATTTTTGGCTAGAGGCAAGACAAAGAATTAATGAACCATTTTTACTGAGGACTTGCACTTCCCTGTTCTCTGAAAGCGTTGCTCTTCAGACGCCTTGGTGTTGACATACAGCTTGTTTTTCAAAGTGACTGCTCTTCCACACTACAGGCTTCACACCTGTAGGTTACTAACTTTAGTCTGATCTGCCTCAAATGTTGGGGTTTTTTCAGCTGCTTTCAGTGCTTTAAGACAGGTGTTGTAGTGAAAGGTACATTGTGGAAGCCTGACTTGATTGTTCATCCACTCCAGTGACAGAAGCACATGAGAAGATCCATATTGCTGTATCCTGCTGGTTATCTGTGTCTTTTGACTATCTCCTTCATAAATAGCATATTGATGGCAATGACTAGTGTTCAGACCTTGCCAATCAATACTAACATTGAATAAGAGTTAATTGACACAAATGACTGTGTCTCTCGGTTTGTGCTCAAGAATGACACCTTCCTGTGCTCTAATCAATAGTAACTCCTTGTAGAGCACTGAAATAAAGCTGCTTTCTCTATTTGACACAGTTCTCCCGGGTGGCTTGGAGCTGTCTTTTCCAGTGTGTCTCATCATAGCAGATTAACTGGAATGTTACATATGAATTGCTTGTCAGGATGATTTCATCAGGCATTTCTTGGTAGTGTTTATCACTGTCATCAGCACTAAGTCAAGACATTCAGCCTTAGCTTTGTCTCTTGTTCTATAGCAAGAAAAATGTTAACAGTTTACTAGATACCACCTTTTTTTGCCAGCTATTTCAGATGGCAATTGTGAAACATAAATCTTTTAATTACAAAAATTGTATTTGCCAGAACTATTGGTTTTAGATTGATGTGACAATTCTAGTACAAAACATTGTTTTTCCTTTTGACATTTAACAAAACTCAGGCTGTTGAGACGCTATTTGAGTAATCACTGCTTCAAAGTCTTAATTTGGTTGGAAGACTGGAGATTTGAGGAGAAAAATAGGATAGTATTGCTTTAATAAGGCATTTAATAAGGATTTATTATCCTTATAAAAAAAATCATTATTATTTTATAATATATATATGAAATAAGTAAATAAAAATTATCCTGTATGAATAACAGCATTTTTAATCCGCATTTTGAATATAATTTGGGGGAGCTAGTTACAGAATTTGAGTTTTAACAGCAGCGAGTTAGAATTCCGAGTTTCCATTTTAAATACAAGGATCATCAGAGGGTTGTCTCCAGTATCCAATAAAATCTAGCCTGTTTCCACAACATTAGCTTTTACAGCACATCTGGATCTGAAGCCAACAGGGAGAAAATTAAATGTAGGAAAGCCTGTCTTTTCAGAAACGCATGTGGAGGCCCAGAGAGCTTCCCAGTGGGCCTTGGTGAGAGCAGAGCCCTCACAGCAGCCAGGACTGTCTGTGAGATAATTCAGAGAATTAGCTTCTGTTCAATATTCTTCATCCCACTTTCATTTGGAAAAGGCGACATTTTGGGAATGCTGCAATTCCTCCATTACAGGATAAGATGAGAGAGAAGTCTTAAAGTTGGTGAATTGTTCAGATACAGCTGTAATCCCTATGTTGTAACTCAGTGTAGTAAGTAAGTGTTTTAATGGTAGACTTAAAATTCAACAGTTAAAATCTGTTTATATTCATTTATGTTCTGATTATTTTTTAAATTATTTTTCAGGTTAACAAACAGAAATATTATTCACAAAATGCCTGAATGGACTCTAATTGCTATTGTTTTGTTATCTGTGTAAGTACCCTTTAATATAAAATATTCTCATACACAACTGTCTTAAGTAACCTATCGATTCAAGATTCAATTTTCAGATAAAAGGAAGGAAAGATGTCTTTAGATTAACCGGGGAATCAACATAATTATTTTTTTCATGCACATGAACTAAATTGTCTTGACAAACAAGGATTGTCCCACTTGCAACAACATGTTAACAATGGCAAAACTTATGTTAAAAAAAAAAAAAAGAAAAGTTAAGCTTTAGAGATTTTTTTTTAAGAGGGATGATGGGGTGAAGGAGGAGTATACTTCTCTCTGCTGCTGTCAGACTTTCTTCCTCTCTCTGACAGTAGGACAAAATGACATGTATTAATTAGATTTGGTAAAATTGTTACATGATTCATTTCTCATTTTACTTCTCATGTCTTAAAAGATTCCACTTGCATGTTTAAAGTAAAATTATTTCTATAAAAATATAGTGTGCTTCTAAATATGTTTGCTTGAATATTCTAGCTAACTTTTTTGAGAGAGGAAATCTTTTTTAGCAACTCACAAATTTCTGAAAGGAATACTGGAGACCCAGTATTTTATTTTTATCAGGATTAGCTTTACGTCTTAAGATTATGATACTGCAGTGCCTACAGTCCTCCTTGGCTTTGTTCTACTTACTGTAGAATTAAATTATTTCCAAGATATTTGCCAATGGAAAGCCCAATTTTATGACAGTGTCTTTCAGAAAATTTCTATGCAAAGGCATGATCTATAAAAGCTCTAGTGATATGAATCAGTAACTTCCTTAATTTATATTTTCCAAAGTGATGTATATTTCTGAAGTTAAAGGTACAAACTTGGCGTGTGTAAAACAGTTCTCTCACAACTTTGTATTAAACATTTAACATTCATTCACCTTTTAAGAAATCACTGGTGGTTTCACACAGTGTCAGTCCCTGCTTTTCAGTAGGGTTAAACCATCCAGCAACCTTTGTATGTCTTTCAGTTTGAATTACAAGATTGCAAACATCTTATTCCAGAGACTGTTTATTACTGCACTGCTGCTGCTTCTTTTGGGCTTCCTGGGTCACTGGAGCCTGTAGGACAGAGCAGTACTTAAGATATTCACAGGTCAGGAAGTGTTGTGGTCCAACCTCAGAGCATCTCCAGTACTGCACTTATTTTCCTTGATACTACTTCAGGCTGACACATTTTTCTGGCTTTACTGTCCCAAGGAAGACTCCACCAGCAGGCATTAGAGCAGGCTTCAGCAAGCCTTACATCTGTGTCACCCAGCCAGATACCACTCAAATGATTCATTAAATCAGAACACAGAAAGTAACTTTACTTGAATGCCTTGGCATAAATTTTTTATCAACTATAAGAACAAATCTTTTGTCATTTTTACTATATATTCTTATGGTTGAATTGGTAATTTGTGAAACAGATCTTATTAATTTTTCAAGTAGTTTCTGTACATTTAAGGAAATGTTGACTCTTCTGATCAAAAGTTAAAATATGTTGCTGGTCTCTCTGCATATGATAAGCTCTAAATGTTAACATACCTAATGATTGTTTTACAGTTGCTTTAAATTGTTGTACAAGTAGCAGGCAGTCTTGGTAGCAATCAGTGGAAGCAGAGAACCAAGCCTCTTTGTACTTTTGCTTTTTAAGGGCCCACTCCTAACAAATTAGTTATATTCAATCCTAAAATAGAGTAGATTTACTCCTAATATTATTTTAGTGAAATAATTAATGACACTCCTGTTGACTTCAGCTTGCAATCTTTAGATTTTTAACAACTCTTAGTCCCCTTTTAGGAGAGGGTGTGGAAGAATGGAGGTGGGGTAGAATGAGCGTTAAGATTGCTCTAAGATGATGATGAGTGTTGCCTCATTTCTTGAAAAATTAAAACAGAACCATCTAATTTGGGGGAATTCTAATCAAACTTGAATATT
>NW_009970724.1:8457445-8461110 GCF_000747805.2 Chaetura pelagica
GTCTAGGGAAAGGCTACTGACAACCTGGGCAACCTCTTACAGGTCCTCAGACTGTGGCCCTTTCTCACTTCCTGCAGTCTGCCAAGGAATCTGTTATACCTTACTGATACTGCTCATCAAAAGAATTGCACTCTATTAAGTCTTCTCTGGCTTCCTGTTAGCAATGCTGAGCGATGATCAATGTTGCAACACATGTAATACCATTTTGAGTGCAGAGTAGTATGGGCCCTGAGTTAGGGTGGCTTTTTTACTAGCTTCTGTAACTTAAAAGGCCTCACCAGCTTTTCTGTAGCCCCTTCAGGCACTGAAAGGCTGCTGTAAGGTCTCCCCGGTGCCTTCTCTTCTCCAGGCTGAACAGCCTCAACTGTCTCAGCTTGTCTTTGTAGGAAAGGTGCTCCAGCCCTCAGATTATGTTTGTGGTCCTCCTCTGGACTTTCTCCAGGAGCTTCATGTCCTTCTTACGTTGGGTGCTCCAAAATTGAACACAGTACTCCAAGTGGGGTCTCATGAGAGCTGAGTAAAGAGGCAGAAGCACCTCCCTGGCCCTGCTGGCCACGCTTCTTTTGATGCAGCCCAGGACAGAGTTGGCTTTCTGGGCTGCAAGCACACATTGCTTGCTCATGTTGAGCTTCTTGTCCACCATCACTCCCAAGTCCTTCTTCTCCAAACTGTTTTCAGTCCAAACACAGGTCTTGACCTGGTCCCAAACACAGAGTGTCCATTTTTACTGCTAGCACTAAACAGTGAAGTAGCATAAGCAACAACCTGGAAGAGGATAATACCTCCTCTTTGCAGGAGGATGAAAGACCATATTACACGTACCCTGGGGTGTAGGAGATACAAGAACAGAGACTACAGAAGGCAGAGTGAGCATGGATGAAACTTCAGGGTATACCTCAAAAGAAGCTAAGAAGACCTCAAGTATTTTCTAGTTTGTTTGGAAGAGGGCAGGGTTGTCTTGTCTAGATTAGCAACTGTTGGATTTTGCTTGCACCCCATTTTGTGCATTGATATTGTGGCTCACCACTTTCTTCTCATATATGGCTAGCATGTGCTGAGGACTCCAGCAGTGTACTTAACATCACAGTGCACTTTCAGAGTGCCCCAACCCTTTCTGTCAAATGCTTGCTTGGCAGAATAACTGTTTTCATTACTGATGTATTGAATTCAAGTGTCACCATCATTGCTTTATATTTTGTGTTATGTTATGATAATGCTACCCTCTCATCATTGGAGTGTGCATATTAACACAGAATACAGGAGATTGGATAGTCATAATACCTAATTTTGGTGTTTAAATTAGACCTAGGCTCCCTTTATAGTCTACTGGTGCTCAAGAAGCTATTGAAAGTACTTAAGTGCCCTTGAGTCTCCTGATAATTAAAGAAACCTGAGCTTCTAATTCACAGCTCTGAAATCAAGCACCTGAAACTTAACAGTGTGTCTTTCTCAAAGGTTCAAATGTTGGAGCTTGCAACAGTGGATCATTTCCTGTTCCTAGTGAACAGCTGGATTTATTCAGTCAAACTATGGTATAGAATATGAACAGCCAGTCTCAGCCCTTATTGAATATCTAGCCTGAGGCACTCCTGTCTTTATGACCAGCACATTCAGCAATGATGTATCGACCTTCTTAGAGTACACTTTGACAGCCAAAGTACTATGTTCAAATAATTGCAGTCATGCCTATCATGAAGTCACTGACTTCTTAAAATTATCTGCAGGTTGAATTTCTTATTTATTTGTAATTTGTAATAATTTCGGCAGTAGTTTCTGTCTTCTTGCTGCAATATTTAGTATGTTAAGCAGATTTTTTTGTTATAGTAACTGCTGCTTTATAGTGTACTGTAAACTAGAATACAAAAGTAGCATCTTTTTCCCCCAAAGAACTTTGCGAGATACCAAATGAAGCAGATAAATAGATAACAAATGCAGTAGTTCAAGAAAGAAGGAGAAAGCAGTGGGAAGATGGGTTGCTATACAAGCATGGGCACTTGCTGTTTTTAGTGTATACCCCTGGTACAGTCTAATGGAAAGCTTTCAAGATATTTTCAGGAAATGTCTGCTTTCATCTTACTTATCTGAGCTGGCTGGTTCCAGTGAACTGTGGTCAGCTTCATCTACAAAGCCTATGCAAGAGGTTTCCCCACTAAAAGCTTTGAAGCATTTCAAAATGTTCTGGGATTAGTTTATAAGCATTTGGCTACAGTATTTAAACAAACTCAAAATGACCATGATCACTAAACAAAAGGCAGCATTATATGTGTGCAGCCACTTTAGATAAATGTGTCATGTGGAGCTGTACTCTAGAGGTTTACTCTCTTGGAGTTAACAGTTCAGAAACTGGAGAATCTGGGGTTCAAGTATGCTTTTTTACTTCTTTGCACACGAAAGCACATCTGTTACTCAACACTGACATTTCTAAAGTATTTTAAGAAGAATTCAGATTGTTTGTGATATTGCTACTGTGTTCTTTATCATTAATCTAGAAATATCATTGTTTCCCATTTTGAAACAATTTGCAGGACCAAAAATCCCAAAAGTCATTATTTTTATAAAATTGTTTGAATGTGGCATAGTATTTTTTTTACTCTTATCTGTAGAGTTATATTACTGTATGAAATAGAGAAAAGGCAAGTTTGTCTTAACATGGAAAAAAAATAAAAAATATATTCTTCCCTTTTTCTCTTTTTTAATAATTCTAGGTTGTCATGTAATTTGGTTAGAGTGAACTTGAATAAGATTTTTGTCAAGCAGTTCTTACTTATCAGCACTTTTAAAGTAAACTCAAATCTGCTTATTTGGCATGTTGTGGAGGAGATCAGTATTACTTTACTTCCTCCTAGCATGTTCCATTATTAGTTAGGAAGCATATATGGAACAGTATTTTGAGGGATTTTCAGTGTTGCTAATTGAGACCTTAATCAGTGCAAACTTTAAAATTGATTATGTATCTTCATCATTCGTAAGAGAGACAATAGAAGAAGAAACCTTAGTTTCAGATAAGGTATTCCTCCTTACACAAAAACCCCCACTGTGTTGCTGTAGTGCTGCTTTGCAGGAAAATTACATTGTGGGTTTCATTGCAATACAAACAGCTACAGACTTTTCCTGTTCTAGAATTTCTTAGAGATAGCCTTTGCATGGGAGATTGGGATGTGCTGTGTAACTTTCATGCATGCGCAACACAAACTCTCTGAGGTGAGTCCAGGATAATTAATTCCCCTGTACAGTTCTGGTCCTTGACCTCATCATCAGGAGTGGGGCCTGAGCACACCCTGTCTCCTGAACTTCTGTTCCATGGAGTTAGCTCAGAAAGGTGTCTGATCTGCACCTGCCAGTTTTGCTGCCCAGTGAAAGGGAAGAGTGGGGTCATAGGTTTCTGCTAAGTGTCTTGGAAATCCCTCCAAGACATAGAAACCTACATGTTCCCAGCAGCTGCATGTGTGGGCATTCAGACTGAAGTCATGCCCACCTCTGCAGAGCTGGTGTGCAAAGTGCATCACCACTTACAAATTGTCCTTCATGGTGGTACTCTTCTAACTAATCACTTTGTTGCAATCTAGAAATAATTTTATGTTTAACATAAATTTGGATCTTCTGCTTTCATCACCCTTGTGAATTTTAAGTTCCAAACATTCTTGTGAATTAAGAAGTAGTAGTAG